>NC_142922.1:14949307-15249307 GCF_054131065.1 Drosophila arizonae | reverse complement strand
AACCATTCGATTACAATTGAATTCTATAAAAATAAACATGCAGTGTATACGAAATCATTCGCATTACGCATACGCCGCGTGTGCGACTGTTTCATCCAGCCTGACATCAAGACTCGCTGTGCGACAGCAATACATTTTTGCCCGCATACAGTATTCATTCACAGACAGGTGAGCACTCACACACACACACACACATGCAGAAAGACACGCACTGGTACTCGTTCATTCATTAGAAAAGTAAATTTCATGCTAGAACAAAGTAAAACGAAGAAGAATATGGAAAGAAAAATGTTCCGCCGCACATTTGTTTTTGTTTGGCCGCAAGCCAACTGAAAATGAAGGCAGTGGAAAAAAGAAAGAAAAAAAAAAAAAAAAAAACAAAATAAATAAAATATAAAAAAGTTGCTCACGTTTTTTTGCCATTTGCGGTTTTTCTTTATTCCCGTGTTGCTATCAAATTTTGCCACAGCTCGTGGGCCGTGACGTTATCAGCCAGCAACTGGGCCCGAGAGCGTGAGAATGACTGCCGGATGGCCTGTAACCCTTGACGCCTGTCTTGACTGCTGCTTGTTTGTCAAAGGTTCGGCAATTACTTACATTTTTGTGTCATTATTGTTGATGTTGTCGCCCAACGTGCTCGCCAGAAAGTCAAAGTTAGCCTCGTACATCACTGTTTGACACGGCTGCGGTTCTGCCTCCTCCGCTTGGCTAGATGCTAGAATGCCTTGCGGTTGTTGGCCGTTCGACATTCGACATTCGACATACGACATCGGCCGTCGGCGTTGACGTTGACGCTTGCCGGCCGATCGGCCGGATTGCCCTTGTTTTCCTTCATGTCATATCGATTTTCAAATTTGCGCCCAGCTCCAATTGGACCTCGTGTCCAAGTGTCATTTGACTGACGGAACTCGTGTTTGCGAAATTGTTGCCTGTCGCTGTCGCTTGTCGTTGCTCTTGTTCTTGTATTTTATTTCATTTCTTCATTTCTTTTATGCTGAGTCCCTTGTTGGCTTAAAGGTGTTAACTTTATCGCACGGTCCAAGCCAAGCCAAAGCCAAAGCCATTTATTTTGTTGTTTTGCATATTTCAATTGTATTTCATGTACACACAATGTAAACACTTGTATTCGCATTTTTTATCTTATTATTTCTTGTTTGTATTTTTTTTCCATTTCACAGAATTGAAAAGCAATTTGATATGGCGAAAAAAAAGAGAATTATGCGAATATACATATAAAATCATTTGCGAGGAATTGCACAATTTATGAAATTTGTGTTAAATGGCATTCTTGTATATGAAATGAATAAATATAACCGAATAGGTCATACTCTTTCAATATTTCATATATATACTTGATGATTTAGTGTCTGTAGAAAATTATAAAATAATTCCCATAGCCATAAGAGTGAAAATCATTCCCTATTTTATTTAATATTATTTTGGTAAATTCTGCAAGCTTGTAATATAGTTAAGGGACTCAGTCTACATTCTAATGGAAAGTCTTTACCTTAAGCTCCTCGAAATTGTTAACACAACATTACATATTTGTTTTGCTTAAAGTCGAGTGCCCAGCCGGGGCTTAATATGTAAATTCCATTGTCTTTTGGTCTGGCACGTACCATTTGAAGTGAATGTCGCAGTTAGAAATAATTTTGAGGATTGCTGCTGTGTGCTTCTTGCAATGTAAGACTCATTAAAAATTAACATGGACATGAAAATGATAAGTATTTTCATAATATTAACTTTTTGATTAGAAATTGAATAAGCACTGGCTGGTGCTGTAATGGAATATTACTTGAGAAAAGCCAGTGAACTATTCAAGGTACGTTAGAGATAAGTTCTGGATATACTATGTTATCTGCAACCGGAATATATTTACAGTAGGTCTTTTATTATTATTTTAATTTTTCATTTTCATTTTTGTAATTCAAATGGGCGTTGATTTACTGCATTCTCCCCACCCCATCCATTTATTTCAGCTCAGCTTAGCTCATTGATTTATAAACCGCAAGTTGCCTTGTTTAGTTTAGCTCTCAGCTGAGCAAGTACTCTTGCCAACAACCTGCTAGACAATTCGCGAGATAACCGGTTATTAGGTATAGCTAATGAGGGTTAATCTCTGTTAATACTCTCACTGCCCGCCTTCCATATCCGGCAGAGACCATTAGATCTTAATTACAGTAATTGCAGCTCACTGAATATGCATTTCGGTATTGGTTCAGACGGTCCAATTTCTGGATGATTTTTCTAGAAGCTCTACGTCAACTGGTCAAAGTGTAAATGCTGATCGAGTAATTTGTCAGCGACTTCGATTCATAAAAGTCCAAGGAACAGTTTCTATTGTGATTTCAAATGCGGCTTGTTGTATTTCATATTTTCTATTTGATTGTTTTTGTTTTTATTTTGTGACTTGGCTTTTTGCAATGTTGCAATTTTCCACACGATTGCATTTATGACCGCAAAGGCAATTATTATAGCTAGCTATCGGGTAATTCAAAGCTCTGACTAACACGCTTTTCGGCATAGAATCCAGTGCAATGAACCCGCATTCAGAGTTTGAGAAAACAATTCAATTATGGCCACAATTACGAATACGTTTTCGATTACACGCCCTATTGAGACGTCACAAAACTCACAACAGCAACAGCAATTAAAGTATAAGCAAATCGCCTGCCAAGAGAATTAAACATTTAGCTGTACTCTATAGCAAGGCAATTAGAATATTTTCATTTAACTTGGCCAAAAGTAATTTAATTACAATTATTGAGCGTAGGAAATTTTTGGGAATGTTATCTGTTTTACAAAGGTTAGAGTCAAGGAGAAAATTCTGAAATTCATTGATTACATTTTTACTACCTAAATATAGTACAGCATTACTTGGTTACTTCAAGGCTAAGAGAACTCCGAGTAAATAATGAAAAACTTTTATGAATACTATAAAATAAATCTTTAATTACATTGCACACCTTTTTTTAAGCTCTTGGCTCGCGACAGCTCGTCTTCTCCCATAGATAAAGAAAGCTATTTAGCTATTGGGCCTTACACACACAACTTCTGTCATAGAAATATTATTATTATGAATGAGTTGTTCTAGATAGTTCTAGGAATCTCGTTTATTTATAGCATATTTGACTTTCATCTTGAGTAGTTTTAAATGTAGCCGCTCGATTTGTCGTAAATGCAAATAATTGAAACGTTTTTGCTTGAACGATTTTCTTGGACCGTCAAGGGAAATAATTATATAGAGCCAAGTGCAAAATAGTCAGGCGTTCCATGCATGGAAAGAGACCTCGTCATGCCATTAACAACAACAGCAAATAAACAAACAAAAGAACAAGTGCTTATTAGCAATTTTATAAACCGCAAAAAGTTGAACTTTGTAACGACTTACAAGTTTTTTTTTTAATTTTTTTTAATTTTTAATATGGTTCAGTTAGTTTAAACAGTTAGTTGGGCATTGTCTGTGGTTGCGGATGGCTTTGGAGGCGAAAGCACAGTTGATAATTTTTATGATAATTTTTATAAATCTATGAATATATACATACAGATGAATATGAGGTTTTATACAGTTGTCTAAAGAAATAAATACTTAATCATATTGCAAACAGCTTACAGACTCATGAATATGTAAATAAATTCCCAGACAGTATCGAGTGTATTACTTATAATCGATCCGTGCCTACCTCTGATTATATAGCGCAGTGTCAAGCCCATTCAGCTGACTTTTGATTTTTTTTTATTTTTATTTTGTGCACAATTTTTTCCGTCGAGATTTATGTCGCTTGATAGCCTTCAGCATGGCATCTTTTTTTTTTTATTATTAAATTTAATTTTTGTTTCTTGTTCCACTGTGGCTATTAATAACGACATCAACCTCCAAGAGGTCACAGCAACTGCAGTTCACACACATCATTTAACCAGCTGTAAATTATAAATAACAGCAAGTTGTATTTTTTACTTTATTTTATTTTTGTTAAATTGTTTCAGAGGGCTGCTTAAATTGTTTAACTGCCTGTCTGCCCCGTTTACCTGAAAGCAGCAATAACCAAGTTAGTTAAATATAAAAGGGCAGCATGAAAGGCCGCGCATTTGCCAGCTGTGACCGCCAGATACTGCGCGTTTACTTATAGCCACATTCATTATTTGGGCCAGTAAAATGGAACAGCTTATTGGGCTTAGCTGGCCGCATACAAAGTCAAAGTAGTCATTAATTAAAGGTCAGCTACAGGCTGTGCTTGTGAAGCTCAAGACATTAAGCCTAAACCAAAGACATTTTCGGGCCCTTATATTGACTTTTATTAATTTAATTAAATATATCAATATATGCAACTCTATTAAAAAAATATCAGTCATATTAACACTTCAAATGAATTGAGAAATTTGTTGAATTGACTTTAATTATATAGAAGGTATATTTAAAAACCTTCCCATTATTCTTTTCACTATGAAAAAAATAGTATAGAAAATATTAGTATTGACTTAGCTGTGTTATTCCGTATTTAAATTCCCTTTGGAGCAATTAATTAGAAATGAAATAATTTCCAGCTAAATTTCCGAATTGCTTGGTCTAAATTTCATGCTTTTATTTATTTTTTTATTAGTGCCGAGGGGCGTGTTCTAAATACTTAGATAGTTTGGCCGACATTTGGGCCAGCGAATGGGCTGGCTGAAGGCTACAGCCCTGCTGTTACCAAGACTGGTAGCTAACTAAGCCGTAACAAATGCAAATATTTGCCCAGAGTAGTTGAATATCATACGTTTAAGTACTCACGGGTTTCTGATAAGGTTTGCTGATAAGGGGCAGGGCTGAGCGTTGATTTGTATCGTCGTCCGCTGTAATGTAAATATCACAAAATAATTTATCAAAACGAAGAATTTATCATATCGCGCTACTCGAAAGTAATTTGACTGTCATTCTGGGCGCCTCGATCGGCCCCATTATCATCTTCAGTCAACAGCCGCGTGCATTCCTCCGATTCTCTAGCTGCTATAAGTGATATGTGGGTTGTCTTCAGATTAGATTTCTTAAGGTTTGCAATGGAAATTAACCAGCTAATGGAGTAACCCAGGCCTGGGTGTGGTCGCCGAGATAAATGATCTTGTTATTGAAAGCGAAATTGTCAAGACACTTGACTAGTCCATTTAAGATTACAGATAACATGCAGATAACTCCTTTAGTTTCAGAGTCTCGTAATATATGTATAAATACATACTTTATTTTTGTAGTTTAAAATTAAATTTTGAATTATTAAGAAGCTTTTAATTATTTTGTATTTAGGCTGTGTTTAAAATCGGTTAAACTTAGTTAGGCACATTTAAAATTAAATAAACTGTCTTTTGCTTATGACTTTTGAACAATGTGCCTATTTACATAGTTCATTTCTTTGAATGTAATCTTGGACATTGTGATTTACAGGGTGTGCATAGCTCTGATGTATTTATTGAGCTCGAATCTCTCTGTTTAAAATTGCCCATGAAAAGACAACCGTAGACTTTGTCATAGATAATATAGCAAAATGGATGATCGGCGTGAAAAATGTTGGGCTCATCCTCTGTAGGTGTCATCATTTCAAAAAAAACTAGCATAGCAGTTGCAGCAGCAGCTTCGGTACCCTCTTCGTTAACCTCAATGAATGCCTTGTGCACAATTTGGGATACTTTCAGTGGCTCTATCTTCTCGAGCATTTTATCGAATTCCGGATTGTTAAATATTATATCCATGCCCATGGCCTGGAAGACAGGTGTCAATTCCATACTGAACTCAGTTTTGAATTTGGGCAATTTGACAGATACTTTTGTGTGGAACAGTGCAGATGTGATGCTGTCAAGGGTTGTTGACTTTAGACCATTCTCCAGATCCGCTAGGCCATCTTTTCTGTTGGGCAGAAGTACCAACATGAACAGTTCAGTATCTTTATAGGACATCCGCAAGGCTTTGGCATTCAAATTAGGGAGTTCGCCATAGAAGTAATCGTGTGTTGCGTTCATCATAGATACTTGAATCTTATTTTTGTCATCCACAAAGAAATCTTCGTTACGAGTTTGCTTTTCATTGAATTTCGTATTCCATGCACCCTTGAAATACACCGCGTTGATCAGCACAAGACGTGTATCTGAGCTGAGAGAATCTGGACTAACCAGGTCCTTCAAGAGATTATTCGTCTGAGACTCCACCCAGGCATTGATAGTGGCAGCCGATTTCTGGGCATTTCGGAAATTGATAGACTCGGGAGCTGAGAGAAACTTTTGAGTCAGCGCGTCGCTAAAGTCATGGTGTAAGTGAATATTGTCCATAATGTACACCTTGTTGGCCATGCGCAACACACTGTACTTCTGGTAATACTGGAGAGCGCTATGAAAGCCATCAGCTATCTGACTGACATCGGTCGAGCTGAACTTCAGTCCGGCGTCCAGCTGACGGCTGGTTTCGCTATCATCTTTGGCGCCCATGCGCAACATTCCAGCGCAGATTTGAATCGAAAGAGGAGAACATATTAGATCCTTATCGGCTGATACGCCCACTAGCTTATCATATACATCTCGAGAGAATGTATCTAACGAATTCGTAAATTCCGTGCTAACATCTTTTTCTGCCATGCGTATCTAAAATATAAAGAAGCACAAATAAAAATTGAATTTTGACAGTTTTTTATATTTTTAGATAAAATGATATTACAATGTAAATGAGATGGAATTATGATGCAGGTTAAGGGAGAAAGAGAGAGAGAGAGAGAGTGAGAGAGAGAAAGAGAGAGATATAAAATGGTAGAAAGAGATATGGAAGCCAAGAAGACATCTGAGAGCTGAGAACTAGGTAAATAAACGTAGATAAATAAACGTAGATAATAAAATGTTAGCTAAATAATTTTAGTACTCTACTCTAAAAACAATTATATAATGTATTAAGTCTATTTAGTTTACTTAAAATTATATAACATCAGTTTCATATGCTCTAAAATTTCTTCACAATGCAAATTATTTGTATTTAATTAATTTAAATATGTGCCCAATTTAATTGATCCGTTTTTAGGCCCCACAATTTGATTTGGATATGCGAATTCCAATAATTGTGACTCATTGTATGCAAATATGTGTATTTCAAATTTCACTATCAGAATGCTGATAATATTCCTATGTGCGCCCAAAGCTCAAGCACATCAATCAAATGTAAGGAATTTGCAAGAATTTTGTGCTATATGACCATTTAACTACCTTAACGACTCACTCACTGCTGGCCACGTGGCTGGGCTGAGAACTTTGCCCATCTAAGGTGAGCCGATTGGAGAAGGCCAGTTGTCAGTCAGCCTGATATTGGCATTTCAAATTAATGTTCAATAACTTTTCAATTTAGGCACATTAGTAAAATATGTCTTCCGAAATGTGTTCTGTGCTGATGTGTAAACTTGTCAATTAGCATAAATCAGACACACGGTATTTCACTAGTTCTTGGCTGTAAGGTCATAAACGTTCATACACATATTACTATATATCTAAATATGACGACTAATATTTCAACAGATTCTATAGCGAGACAGACGATGCGACACGGAACTGAATGTAGGTCAGTTTGCTTGCATGGCGTGTTGTCCAGCTATAAATAAATGCATTTCTGTTTTCATTTCTGAATTGCCTAGTAAACACACACAGAAACGGAAACAGAACAGAACAAAACCGAACAGACCAGAGCAGAGCAGAACACAATTTTCAATTGAATGGCGTAGGAGTCGCTGACCTTGTTGCTAAAGTGAAAAACTGGGCAGAAACGGGGACAAGTCCACAGGCATCAGAAGTGGCCAAGCCATTGGCCTTAAGCATGTGATGTGACAACTGTCCAGACTCAAGCTCAAATGAAGCCATCGACTGCTGCTCTCTATCTAGTCTCTTTTTGTTCGCGTTTGTGTCTGAGTTGTCCTGCCAACATTTGTATGTGAAATAATATTCCAGCATGTCATGAGCATGAGCGGTCGACCGCGAACTGTGTGTGCCGCAGGCATCTCTATTGTCTATGGCCACTCACATGTGTCAAACACTTTGACCTCAGCGTGGCCAGTGGCGAGCAGTTGTGATATTTTCCTCTTTTATTTGCATTTTTATTATACTTATACTTTGCAGCATATATGCTAGAGCAACATAATTGAAGGCATTCTAGAAGCGCATTTAAATTTGGATCTGCTTCAAGTTTGTTGGTCTGCAGTATTTTATGGGCTATTTATAATAGCGTGTCATAATCCAGTTGGACTATATTTATATACTGAGTATTTTCTAGTACTGCACAGTCTTTTGTCTTCTTTCTTCACTCTTTTGGGGTAATTTGATGCTGGTAGCCAGAATCTGACATCGTCTGCCCCAGCTCCAAGTGCAGTGAACTCGTTCGTTGTGCAGTTTTTGCATAAATTCGAGACGATCCACATAACGCAGCGCCGCCACCAGCAACACCACACTGGAAGGGCTGCTAATGAGATATAGATAATGTAATTAGAGAGCTTTGACAGGCTGTCGTCTATGGGCGCACTCAATACCCATCACCCACAGGCTGTCATCATAAATTGCATTAAACCCTAATCGATGGCTCGGATATATGACCTGATTGCTGGCATTAGCTATTGGCCTTTGGTTAGCCCTAAACTGTTGATGGGCGTATTGTTATTGGCAGCTGTGGCTTTCGCACATTTCAGTAATTTTCAAGTGCTGCTTGCACCTGTTGGGCGGTGCCGCCTAGGCTGAGGTGAGTTTTCAAGTTGTAATTGGTTAATTATAATGCTTGAGGGTCGGTAAATTGATTGGGCAACTGTTTCATTCGCTTACAAACCGTTGGCAGATGTCAAGGTCAATGCAATTGGGTCAATTGACAGCCGTTTCATATTACAGAGCGGAGAGTCACAATGCGTTAGTTAGTGTAAGTTGTAATTACAATTAGAATACACAAATGAGCTCTGCGGTGTTAATGAATGCATAAATAGACGGGCGGTTGGCATTGCTAATTGGTCTGCAATTCATAATTAGCTGGTTATGTAATTAAAAATTATGAAAATAGCTGTATGAATAATAAATGGCATGCATTTTATAGAATAATAGCTGCAATGATTTTCCTGTTACTTACTTTGCTAACTCTACTTGATATGCGTTCGCTTGTACCATAAAAAGTTCCCCGGCTTGCGTACATTTTTCACAGTAAGCATATCTCCGATTGATATGATCTGTTTGTGGAGTGGAGCTATGTAAATACTCATGATTATTGTAGCCTGAGTCATTCTCTAGTTTCTTTCCCGCTGACCACTGGACTGCCATGAGCAGACTACATACATGTATGTTCCATATCTCAGTCAAATATTTTTTGTTTTAGTCGTCAGAGTTTGCAACTGCTCAAGCGTTTTTATCTGCTACGCTGCGTAATTGTCTCAGCTGCAATGTTTATCTCTTTCAAGTGGAGCAAGTCATTCTGTCGATCTCATTAGCGGAAAAGTAACTGAATCCACATAAACGGCAGAAAATGTGTGCGTTTCTTCTAATGCCCTAACTACCGCAATATCAGATTAGACACACGCTACTGCCCATTCGGTATTTCGAATTGGAGATGAGCACGTGATCGAACGGTGAGACACAGCGATGACAGCATAGCACTAATCACCTGAGTTTGACATATTTATATGAGCAGACAACTATTATTCTGTATTGAAGTTAATTTGAACTGATTTTCTCATTATAAACATAACAATGCAATAATAGTTCTAGTTATTAACATTCCGTTAGCTTTATTATTTTTGGAAGCCCTAGAATATTTCATTTATTTGCATGTAATCTTGGGCAGGCTGATTGACAGGGCGTACAGAGCTCCAAAGTATTTGAGCTCGGACCTTTATATTTCAGATTTCCCATGAAAAGACAACCGTAGTCTTTGTCATAGATAATATAGCAAAATGGATGATTGGCATGAAATGTTTCAGGTCGCGTCTCAATGGACGCGCTTCTCGCCATTACTATCATAGCAGTTGCAGCAGCAGCTTCGGTACCCTCTTCGTTAACCTCAATGAATGCCTTGTGCACAATTTGGGATACTTTAAGTGGCTCTATCTTCTCGAGCATTTTATCGAACTCCGGATTGTTAAATATTATATCCATGCCCATGGCCTGGAAGACAGGTGTCAATTCCATACTGAACTCAGTTTTGAATTTGGGCAATTTGACAGATACTTTTGTGTGGAACAGTGCAGATGTGATGCTGTCAAGGGTTGTTGACTTTAGACCATTCTCCAGATCCGCTAGGCCATCTTTTCTGTTGGGCAGAAGTACCAACATGAACAGTTCAGTATCTTTATAGGACATCCGCAAGGCTTTGGCATCCAAATTAGGGAGTTCGCCATAGAAGTAATCGTGTGTTGCGTTCATCATAGATACTTGAATCTTATTTTTGCCATCCACAAAGAAATCTTCGTTACGAGTTTGCTTTTCATTGAATTTCGTATTCCATGCACCCTTGAAATACACCGCGTTGATCAGCACAAGACGTGTATCTGAGCTGAGAGAATCTGGACTAACCAGGTCCTTCAAGAGATTATTCGTCTGAGACTCCACCCAGGCATTGATAGTGGCAGCCGATTTCTGGGCATTTCGAAAATTGATAGACTCGGGAGCTGAGAGAAACTTTTGAGTCAGTGCGTCGCTGAAGTCATGGTGTAAGTGAATATTGTCCATAATGTACACCTTGTTGGCCATGCGCAACACACTGTACTTCTGGTAATACTGGAGAGCGCTATGAAAGCCATCAGCTATCTGACTGACATCGGTCGAGCTGAACTTCAGTCCGGCGTCCAGCTGACGGCTGGTTTCGCTATCATCTTTGGCGCCCATGCGCAACATTCCAGCGCAGATTTGAATCGAAAGAGGAGAACATATTAGATCCTTATCGGCTGATACGCCCACTAGCTTATCATATAAATCTCGAGAGAATGTATCTAACGAATTCGTAAATTGTTCTTTATCATCTTCCGCCATGCTTACCTAAAAAAAACCAAAATAAAAATTGAATTTTGACAGTTTGAAGATTTTTTCAGCCTTTTTGATATTACAAAGTGAATGAGATGGAATCATGTTTGATCTAGAATTTTTTTTCGGCTTTCATCTCTTTCGCTACTGAATATACCCTGATAAGCGCAGAAGAGCATTGGCAATAGTTTGAAGAGTTTTTGCATATTTACTTCATATTTATATTGTCAGCGAATGAATCTTTTTGCAAGAAATTTTGGGCAAGCTCCCTTACAGCGTTCGCATAGCTTTCGAGTATTTATTAAATTCAAACCTTTTTGCTTCACATTTCCCATGAAAAGACAACCATAGACTTCATCATAAATAATATAGTAAAATGGATGGTCGGCATAAAATGTTCTTTGCTCCGGCCATACTGGCGTAGCCACCATATCCATCATCATTGAAGTCGCAGCTGCAGCCTCGGTGCCCTCTTCGTTGACCTCAATGAACGCCTTATGCAAAATCTGGGATACTCTTAGCGGTTGTTTCATTTCGAGCATTTTGTCGAATTCTGGGTTTCTAAATATTGTATCCACACCCAGAGATCTGAAGACAGGTGATAGTTCCACACTGAACTCTGTTTGAAATTTTGGCAGCTTGACAAATACGTCCAGTTGCTGTAATTTGGATATTATACTCTCCAGGGTTATTGATTTCAATTTCTTCTCTAGTGCCACTAAGCCATCTATTTTGTTGGGCAGTATTATCAACATGAACAGCTTTGTATCCTTGTAGGTCATCCGCAAGGCTGTGGCATCTAAGTCTGAGAGATCCGCAAAGAAGTATTTGTTGAACGAGTTCATCATGGAAACTTGAATCTCATTTTTGTCATCCACAAAGAATTTTTCGCTCTGTGTGTGTTTCTCATCAAATTGAATATCCCATTCGCCCTTGAAGTAGATCACATTGATCATTACAAGACGAGTATCTGAGCTAAAAGAGTCCGGGCTAACCAGGTTCTTCAAGAGATTATTCGTCTCGGACTCCACCCAGGCATTGATAGTGGCAGCCGATTTCTGGCCATTATTGAAATCGACGTGCTCGACCGTTGAAAAAAAGTTTTGACACAACGCATCGCAGAATCCCTTACGTAAGTGAATACTGTTCATAACGTACACTCTATTGGCCAAGCGCAACACATTGTACTTCTGGTAATACTGGAGAGCACTACGAAAACCATCAGCTATCTGATTGACATCGTTCGAGCTGAACTTCAGTACGGCGTCCAGCTGACGGCTGGTTTCGCTATCATCTTTGGCGCCCATGCGCAACATTCCAGCGCAGATTTGAATCGAAAGTGGGGAGCATATTAGATCTGTATCGACTGACAGGATAAACATCTTATGGTAAAAGTCTCGAGAGAATGTGTCTAGTGAATTGGCAAATTGTTTTTGATCATTTTTGTTCAACATGCTGACATAAAGATTAATATTAAACCAAACCCAATAAAAAGTGTTTATTCGACTGAAATTGTGTTTATGTCGGAATTACAAAGTAAGTGCGATGGAAATTTAAAACAGGTTTAAGGGGGTGACAGATACAGAGGGAGACAGAGTGTGGGTAAGTGAAAGAGACAGATAGCAAATTGTCCATATTGATTGTAAATACATAATATTATTATTTATTTTATATATATAACATACTTTTTAAGTAAACTCCTCAATTTACTCTATGTCAATTAATATACCCACATCATGCACTGTCAATTGAATTGATTTGTTTTTAAGCTCTTCCATACAGCCAGTTCCAGTGAATTTCAATAAATTTTTGTTTGTCCATATGCAAATTTGAGTATATCGAATTTCGTTATCATACAACGGAAAATTCTCCGAGGTGTGTCCAAAGCTCAAGCACCTGCCTCGTTAGGTGGGAAAGCAGTTGCAGAATTGCTGTGATAAATTAGCTTCAGAATACCTTTACGATTCATTGAGCTGTTGCATATTTAATTCGTGTTTACGTTAGTTATACTTTGTAGCTTTATTTTTCCACTGGTCAATAGAAAAAAAGTAGAAAAAAATAAGCAAACGTCACTAACGCTCGGCCAGACGATGAATGTGAATCAATGACAGGCAGACGACAACAGCAATAACAACAACAACATCAACTACAACAATTACAATGAGAAAGAACAACTCATTGGCAACGATGCTAATGTGTTTGTTATTGTTTATCACTATAATTTTTTTTCTGTTGGCTATTGTCGTGCTGGCGAGTTAACGAGCTAATGGAAAAGTTTATACTAGAACCTATAAAGATGGGGCATACATACACCAGTACCAGTACTCACTCCTCCCAATCGTGCCCGAGTCTGATGTGTAATATTGTTCGTTGTAAGTTTCCATGTTTCGAGTTTGAATTACAATTTGTTGCTCAGCTAGACGTGCACATTAAATTAATGCAACAGTGGAGATCAACGATCTTAAGCCGTATGTATAATATTGATCATTATATGAAGTCAAACTGCCTGAGGCGTATGTATAATATACATCATTATAAAGAGTCAAAGTTCCCAACCGTATGTATAATATACATCATTATGAAGAGTCAAAGATCCTGAGGCATATGTATAATATACATCATTGTAAGAAGCCAACGGGGTTAAGTTAAACACTTTTTCTAGTGCAAACATATGTTCGAATTTACTAGTAATATCGTATGATTACAGCAATAACTGTAAAGATCATTGACGGATATTACCCTGGCACATATTTATCTCTCTCCTAAAAAAAAAAAAAAAAAAAACGAGTTTACATGCGAAAAATGAAGACTATTAGAAAAAAAGCTTTATTAATTGCTGTGAAATCAAATTATTGATTTTTTGACCGGATTGTAGGGCATTTGAAAGTCAGCCATTTGCTAGCAGACAAATCTTTTTGTTGCGTTCCGTTCAACGATGACAAAGTTACTAAGCCCAGATAAAAAGTTGTGCCAATATTTGTCTTTTTGCCATCGCCTTTGATAAAGCCGCATTTTATTCAATTATAGCCGGATAAAAAGAGCGTAACACATAAATATATACTTAAATATAAGCTCGCATTCATACACATTCACTGCACTATAGCAGGAGCAAACTTTTGCCGGACAGTGTAAGCAGCTGGACAGATGCGTTAGAGGCGCTCAGTTAATTAAATTGGATTTATGTTAATGGTATTGGGACTTGTGCTCTTAGTTTATTCTGATTGACTATCGTTCGGCTTGATTATCGTTATTTTCTTTATCAGGCTTAAGCAAAAAACCGCAGCGCAATCTTATCAGCATTCGAGACACTGATGTAACATAGCTGAATGCCTTAATGAGCCTATATAGCTATATAGGTGTACGTGTATTTGGGCATTCGTCATGCTGTCTGACTGGGAGGTGTGGCCGTCTGTCACTGTCAATTAGCAGCGGCTTAGACTATAAGCTATAGAAACATGTTTATTTGGCACCGGAAGAGGGCAACGTGCGGAATGAATTAGCGTTCGGCTGAGGAAATGCGCCGTGCACAGACCTTGTTTGGCCTATAACAAATTATGAATTGGCTTATCACATGATATGCGCAGTTCAAAATGCAGCTATGCAATGGATTACTCCTCGTGTAATCCTCTAATGCCTTAAGCTAGCATACGTAAGAGGTTAAGACGGTCTGCTATTCTCATTGCAATTACAGTCTTAACTGAGTCATTTATAAATCTTTCGAAGGATTACTAATATATATAAGTAGTTCTCTATCATAGACACAATCATGAATAAAATACGTAGTAGATTGACGATATGAAATAATTGCGTTAGATGAGCAGCGAGTCTTGAAACATTTTGTATTGATTTGTTTTTGTTTTTTTTTTTTATATTATTATTATCTTTTTTTTTAATTAAACTAATTTTTTTTTGTATTTTAATAAATTTCATTTGATATATTTTATATTTTATTTATTTTTTTTTTCTTTTAATTGATTTTAATGCTTAATGTACTCAAGAAACACTGGGAGTGAGTAAGAAAGGGAAAGAGGGAGCGTGAGAGACGGACACTAAGATACAACTTAAAATGAATTAAAAAAGTCTACAAAAAATTAAATATATATATACATATATATATACATTTATATAGAACTTTCTCTTACAAAAATTTCATGCACACATACTTATTCATTTCATGCACACATGCATTCGTTGGTTCTCTAATGCGCTTAAAACTTCATCCATTATAGTGAAAACTTTACGCACACGACTATCAAATTTCAATCACAGCAAATGCAAATCACGTGCTCAAATGTAATGCAACAGAATATTTGAAGGAATCGACAACATTTTCAGTTATTAAAGGCCTACTCCAAGAGCTTAAACATGGCTCAACAGAGCGCTGATCGTATCACAATCGACGGCCAGGTGAATCCCAGGCCAGAAAGCCAAATCATCGTGAGCGTTGCCATAATTGCGGCAAGCTCAAGGACACGGCACGTAACACGACTTATTGTCAGGTCTTATGGGCATATAGTATATGTACATATGTATATGTGCCAGAGTAAATTAATGCCCGTCGTTCTGCCCATTTTTAGACTGTTGTAGGACTGCATGGCCATTGTATGTAAATATTGAAAGGTAAAAGCAACGAACAAAAAAACAGAAAAAAAGTATAAGAAAAAACGATATAAGGAATTTCACGCCCATTTTCGGGGTATATTATTGTCAGCCACAAATATGGGTTAAATATCATTTATATCAAATTTATTTATGGGCTCATGAGTCTTAAGTGCCTCAATTTGTACGATAGCGGGACAGACGATCGATGCGACGCTGTCAGCCAGTCCAAAAGTGAGTGCAAAACTTTATATTTAAATATCAGGCTGCACTCCACTTATGAACGTCAAAAGTGACGTCACGTTTTTACACGCTGAGAGTGAGAGAGAGAGAGAGACCGAGAGAGAGTAGGAGAGTGGGAGACAGAGTGAGCGGAAAATATATATGTATATGCATTTGTATATATGTATGTTTCAAAAAGAGCAAAAAAATCAAAACCGGCTTTAGACGTTGACAGTTGAATTTTGCTGTTGTTGTTGTTGTTGTTGTTGTTGCTGCTGTTTTTGCTGCTGCTGTTGTTGTTGTTGGTGTTGCAGAGGTTTGCCTTGCGTGAGCCATAGTTTTTTTTGTATTCTTTGTGCTGGGATTCACAGGCTGAGCCGTTGTTCGCAACAGGTCCATATTGGCCCCATCCATCTAGAGCGACTCGTTAAGCGTATCACGTGCTGAATAAAGCCCAACCAAAATAAAGCCGAGCCTCTTTAACCAAATTTCGATTGCTCATGCAGACGCAGATGGCGACTTTGTTTTGCTTTTTTATTTTTTTCTCGCTATAATTTGTGGCTAAAGCTTTGTGAACCCCGCGTATGTGGCGTATGCGCAATCTAAGACTGGGCGCACTGTGGTGGGGTGAGGCTCTCCACCTGATTGGCTTACTCATGCTACATGTTTTTATCTCAATGCTTTTTCTTGCCAAGTCATGCAAATGAGCGCATTCTCAGCGACTTGTTTACACGCTCCGAGTGTTAGAGCAGCCATCGAAAGGCAGCACAGCTGTTTCTGCAGAAATGCAATCTATATATATTTATATATGCTATATATATGTATGTATATGTATAATAAAGAAATAAATGCACTACACTTCGCTTCAGTCGACAGAGTATTACAAAAGCCTTTGTTCACTTGATCTTTCTTCGCATTCTAAATGCAAATTATGCAGTTAGATTCGTGTTTTGGCAGGTTAGACTTAGTCTCATTTTAATTGTATAAATCAGGCGTTAGTTGACCTAAGCCCCAACACCCTCAAGCTATGAAAAATCAAAGCTGATGCCATTCAGCACTCATAATCTCTACAATATTTGATCAAGTGCAAATTGTCTTTGTTCCGTTGCATTATCTGTCAATAAAAATATTGTAGAGCCACATCAGCTTAGACGCACTGATAAGCACTAGGAAACAAGCAAAAGTACAAGTGGAAAATTACAGCGAATAGTCTACGATTGTTAGATACTCTATACTCAAATTACTATAGAAATTTAGTTCATTCCGAATGAGTCAGAAAATATAGATTTATATCTCTTTTGGTAAGGAAATGAATTGTTTAGTTAATCAGCCCAATTTTAATTTTAAGCAACCTGGCCAATCACATGATCTGATCTACTTGATACGTATGGTATATTTATTTATTTTCTACGAGAGATTTTATGATTCTATGAGTATACCTTAGCTCGTCTTTCGGCAAGAAGGGTATAATAAAAACAATTTTGATTTCTGGCAAAGCCCGCAGCAGATAGAGCAATACGTGTTTATTAATGCATATGAGTACGTACGTCCGTCTTTGCCTTGATTTACTTTTCGCGTCAATATTTGCCCTCCATAAACAGCTGAGCTGCCGCCTGAAAAGTGTGCAAAGCGAGCGTTAAATTCACACCCCTAAATTGGCGTTTAGCTGAGCTAGACTAAGTGCTTCATAATATTCAAATCGAATATATACATATATATATATATATTTGCACATCTATATGTATATATAGATAACATTGATCTGGCCTTTTCTCGCCCTCTGTTGACACAGCATTCAGAGATGAGTTTCCATTCGTGTGCCTAATCGATTGGGGCGTGTCTTTAAAGCGATACTGACGCTTGGAGATAAGCCTCAAAAAATATATTTTGGGTGAATTTCCTCTATTGCTTGGTGTAGGGTATTGGGTCTAGGTATTACTGAACTCATAAACTAATGATTTTAATATGAACTGAGGAGAGGTAAATCAGAGAGCCGATTGATTCAAACAGGCAATAGACCTTGCTAATGATATCTTTCGGTCTCGCAATGCCGATATATAACTTAAAACATGTTATCATTAAATATTTTGTGGCTCTCTTTAAAATCTTATCTATCTATTTTCATCAGTCTATATCAAGAAGATGTGCGAAGAGAGATGTATAGAGCGCTTGAAATAGAGAGAAACGCAAAGAAGACAGAAAGTGAAACAACTAAAGGCGGAGAGTGAAATAGAGTTTTAAGGCGAGAGTGTGAGAGTGAGAGAGAGAGAGAGAGAGAGAGACTCAGATAGTGTGCTATACATTTATGGGTAGGCAGAAAGAGAACAAAGTGCAAGTTATTAATGACATTTAGACTTTTTTTTTTTTTGTTATTTCAAGAAATCTTTGTGTGCTCCGTGCCTTTTGTTCACGACCTACTTCCGCGAGCCCAATAGCTCAATAAATACTTTTAGCAAAACTGCTCTTTACAAATATTGTTTGTTGGCGAAATGAAGAGCAGCGCTTCCATTGCAAACTTGCAACTTCTGGCAACACGAGCGAGTCTCTTTGCTCAACGCACTCTGCCTCAGGCTTAAGTAGGGCATGTAAACTGCGCTTTAGCCCGGACGTAAAACGAAATAATATTTGTTTACATTTCACAGTCGCTGGTCGCGTGTTCAATGCTCCCATGATGATGCTCGACTCCGATCACATTTGCCCAGGCAGCCGCATATATGTACATATACATGTATATTTGGATATATAATCGTTTAGTATGGAAACTGGTCGAACGATAGAACGCAGCTCGGATGAGCTCATACGCCCCGCGTGTCGCCGACTTGTGGCTGTGGGTTCAAAGTTGTGTCGTTCGAGTGGACATGTCGAAATCAGCTGATAGTCATGAGTAGCTTTGTTGAGCAGCTGATGCGTAGTACCGAAGACATGCAAGCCCAACCTGGCCAATAACTGTAAATTCACTTAACTGGGTTTTTTTTTCTTCGCAACATGCAGTTTTTGAGTGCTGCTTAGCTAAAGTCATGCGAGCATTACAGAGCTAGAATGATATCTACGAATAACTGATAATACGTAGTTCCAGTTAAATAGAAAAGAGGAAAATTTGTATATAAATATGGATAAAATATGTTAAATATATATATAAATACTTTTGTTCAATATTTTCTTATTTTGTTTTTCAATATTCTTTTGTATTTTTTAAAATCTTCGAATACCTGAAAATAACTCCAGTGTAATATTACAGATATTTTTATATATTTGCCATTTCTTTTTATTCCAATATTCATTGTCTTTTCATAGAGCTCTGTGAATTCATGTAGTGCTGAAATACTTTTACCTACAGCTAGATCTTATTGCTTATCAATGTCTGGTCATTGTTGTAATTAGCCGATAAGGAATATTTACTCACTCGTTGTGGCATAGGGCCAACGCGTGCCTCAGTTCTGGAAAGGCTCATGCAAATGTTATAGATTGATTCCCTAACTGAGTCACAGGCACACGATTATGAGTCCCCATACATAAGCATATAAACATGCATATGTGAATTATTTCTGTATGTATGTATGTGCTGTGTCATGGTCCGAAGCCAGTTGATATTTATTTTTAATTTCACAAAAATCACAATCAAAACAGAAAACGTAAATTGTTAATTTATTTATTTGTATTTATTTTTTGTATTTCATTATTTGTATTCATATGAAAATAGCGCAAGGGAGTCTCTTATCTCCGAATTTCACATAGCATCTCTCTCTCTCTCTCTCTTCCAGTTGCTGTGCTGAGAATTTCATCAGCTGTTCCGCATCGCCAGCAGCAACAATACTACGACTGTTGACTTGGGCCTAATAAAAATGCAATTGTTATGGTTCGGAAAATAGAGCATGGCCCACTGCATTGGATGTTGAACAGAACCCAAATCAAAATGAGCAACAATAGCCGATTATGATGTAATGAGAGCGAAGCAAAAGTGAAGCAGCGCTCGCCAATTGCAATTGCAAAAAGATTATACAATTTGTGAGCTTGCAACGAACTAGGACAACAGCAACAGCAGTAGCCGCAGACAGACTCTAAGAGCTGATAAATACCGGCTGGCAACAGCAACAATGCAGTCTGCAGCTGCAGCAGCAGCAACAACAGCAGCAGCAGCAACAGCAACAGAGAAGACAGCATAAATTCAAAGTCGCTGCGGTATTAATTGAGCGGCAGCGTGGGAACTACAAATCACAGCAGCAACAGCGGCAGCAGCAACAACAACAATCACAAGGAGAACAGCGACAACAAATTGCCGCTCAGCACGCTCACTGCTCTCACAGCGCTCCGAGCACAGCAGCAACTGTTGCTGGCGCTCAGCTGAGAGCGCTCGCTGCCCATATATATTTTGAGGCGTTGCGGTCGACGCACACGACAGTTGTGCTTGAAACGCTTCGTAGTGAAGATCGTGCTCGATCAACGCGCGGAAAAAGAAACGAAATCAGAAACATATACAAATTCAACAAGAAATTACAATTTGTTTAAGCAAAAATACAAAATCAAAGTAAACGCCAGAGATCCAAAGAAATTGGATTTGCATGTACGAAAAAACGAAAAAGAAATTTTTTTTAGAAATTTTTGTTCAATATCGACGACGAGCTTCGCGCGTAAATTAGCAAGCGTTTGCAAGAAACAAGCTACAATAAATTGGAAAACAAAAAAGAAGAAGAAGACGAAGAAGAAGTCGAAGAGTGCAAGGTGTAAACCAAGTGAAATTTTTGTTGGTGCATGTGTCTCAAAAAGTCACAAGAAACGCACAGAAATAAAATGCAAGAAGTGACTCTCAAACTGTAAAGTGATGTGCGTGCCACAAATACAAAAACACCAACAACAACAAATAAAACAGCTAATTGAAAAAGTAAAACAACAGACAAAAGTGTTACTAATCGACGAGCAACAACAATTGTTGGTAGCATAAAGAAATGGCCATTGATTTCCTCATCTTGGCCCTGCTGCTCATCTCGTTCGTCATCAACCTGCTGGCGCTGTGCGCATTCTGGATAACGCCGGGACTGCGCACCACAGCGAATCGCTTCACCATCAATCTGCTGATCATCAATCTGATTGGCTGCTGCATTCTGGCACCGACTCTGTTCCTCAGCGGAATCAAAAGCTTCTCCGGGCAGGAGCAACAGCTGGTTGGCCGCAATGCGGCCGGCGACAGCATTGAGTTCTACTCGAAGCCGGGCAATCATCAGCTAACCATACGCCGTCATGGCCAACTCGTGGAGCAGGACGGCATTGTGGTGCGCCGCAACATCACCACCACCAACAGCAGCAACGACAGCTCTGGCGATACCATAGAGATGATCTACAAGTGCAATGCCACGTATTGCCGCGAGCTGACCATCGATGAGCGTGGAGATGGCGGCATCGTCATCACGGAGACGGAGACTCAGGAGGATAATCTGAGTGTGCCGGTGCACAGCAGCTTCTCGCTGCCAGTGGTGCAGCTGCGTTGCTGGTCCATCGACATGACCGCCGCACTGGGCGCCCTGGCGGTGCTGCTGGTGGTCGGCGATACCTGGTGCGCGGTGACCGATCCGCTGCGCTATCACAGTCGCATCTCGGGCGTCAAGACCTGGGTGTTCATCACGCTCACCTGGGCGGTAGGCATACTGTTCGGGGCGCTGTCCGCGTTTCGTGTGCTCGACTTCGAGGCGGACACGCTGCTCAGCAGGCACCGGCGCCTGGCTGCCACCTACTTCAACATCAGCAGCACGAACAGCATCTTCGGCGTGATCTATGCCTGCGTGTACTTCATCGTCATCATCCTGCTGCCCTTCGGCTTTGTCTGCGGCATGTATTGGCGCATCTTCAGCGAGGCGCGCGGCAATGGGCTGCGCATGAGGCAGAACGGCTCCTCGCCGCTGCTGCAGAGCGCTCTCAATCTGACCAACCACGCCCAGGCCGCGCCCGCCGCGAACTACACGAACAGCCTGTGTGTGCACAGACATTCCATATCCTCGGCCAGCTCGCACGGAGGCGTCACCGGTGGCCTCCAGATGCAGATCGATCATCGGGCGCCGCGCAGCTCGCCGAGCTGTCTGCGCCGGGACTCGGCCGCCAAGGTGCTGCTGCCCACGATCTCGGACGATGGCTCCGACGTGGATGTGGAGAGCAACCATGGCGACATGCCGCTGATGAGCGTGCCCGAGCAGTCGCTGGCCGATCGCAACCAGAACATCCTGCTGACACTGCAAACAGCCAGCGGCGAGATCAAGCGGAACTACTCGGCCAGACAGCTGCCTCTGCTGGGCACGTCGTCGCAGGATCTGCGCGAGCTGCAACGCGTGCAGGGCATTCGGCAGGTGCACAGCTCGCCCAATCTGCACAAGTACACGGAGTTGCCGCAGGATCTGCTGAGCGAGGAGTGCAGCTCGCCTCACCTGCTGCACGCCCATCGCCAGCAGGAGCAGCCGCAGCTAGAGCAACACCTGCAGCAGCAGCAGCAGCAGCAGCCATTGCCGCCACAGCAGCATCATCAGCAGCAGCACACCCACTTCAGCACTGCGCGCCAACAGGCGGCAGGAGGAGGACATGCGCTGCAAATTCCCGCCATTCACGCCTCACCGAAGGCCCTCAGCTACATGAGCTCGCTGCGCCATCGGCTGAGCAACGCCAGCTCCCTGTTCAAGTATCGAGAAGAGTCGCGCGCCGCACGCATCAGCATCCTGGTCGTGGTCATGTTCGTGGTCTCCTACCTGCCCTATGGTCTGCTGGTGCTGCTGCAGTCGCGCCTGTCCGCCGCGAACTTCACCGGTTCCACTCAGCTGGCCATCTTCATGATCCTGCTGGCCAATCTCAGCTCGCCCTTCATCTTCGCCTACCGCAACAAGCGCGTGCGGCGCGGCGTCAAGCGCCTCTTCGGCCTGGACTCGGCCAGCGCACTGCAGCGTCATCCCAGCAGCAGCATGAAGACCAACGGCAACAGCACAACGGCCGCCAGTGCACCCCAGCTGCAGCGCAACAGCAGCAAGTTGTCGCAGTACAGCAGCAACAGCTGCAGGTATCTGACGCCGCAGAGCTCGCTGGCCAGCCAGTGCCAGACGGCAACACCAGTGCATACGACGCTGACGCTTCGCCCGAACAGCAGCTGCAGCACCATCATCAATTTCGGCGGCCACAACAACAACAAGGGCTCCGCGGACTCGGATGAGGTGCCCTCGCTGGAGGCAACGCCGCCACCGGCCCAGCGCCAGGCCCGGCCCAAGCTGCAGCGCGGCATCACGATCGTGGAGCACATCCATATAGCCAGCTCGCCGACCAAGTTCCAGTCGAGGCGCAATCTGCTCGACATGTTCTTTCGGGGATCCAGGAAGCTGCAGTCGGACTGCGCGCAGTCGATGCCAACGGAGGTCTAGACAAACTAGCTCTAAGTAACTACTAAACTACATAGTAAACATTGATTTGCTTGCTGAAGAATTCGCAGAACAGTATTCGTAGCTCATAAGTTTAGCAACACTAAGCCAAAAACAACAAAAACAACACAAAGAAACACAAATATTAATATTATGCTCTGCTAGAAGCTTCTCATGCCAAAAACCTAAAAGAAAATACTAAAAAATTTCACACAAATATTGAATATGCATGTGCTTGTCAAACTGTGAAAAGCAAAGGCAGACATCAGCTATAAGTACCTTGTAAAACATTTATCCAGCTAGATAACAAATTAAAATACAAAGATTGCAACAACTGTGTACAAGTCTCACAAAAAAAAAAAAAAAAAAAAAAAAAACGAGATTACAAAATTTTAAAACGGTTTTAACATATTAAGTAAATAGCTTAAATGTTATATCAAAACGGGAATCAAGCAGCCAATTTCGAGTACCTAACAAAAGAACAGCTAAACATATGAATATAGTATATATGCATATATATATGTATATACACTTGAAGAAAAAACACAGCTACACTTTTTAAGTCAATTGCTAAAGACTCTCACACAAACCACAAAAAACGACCCTTATTTATTTATTATTATTTAATTTGGTAAATATTTATTAATTAAAAACAACAAGCTTTAACAAAAGAAAAAAAAAAAATACAAAAATAAAACACAAAACATTCTGTCTAAAACCCAACGCTAAGCATTCAATTCATAAGCTAAGTAAATGTGCATAGCATATACATATATAATATATAATTGAATATTTATATATATTATATTGTATTAATATCTACTATAGATTTATATGTATACTATAGAGCCTGGCACTTAGTGCTTTATATATATATATACATATTTCATTTCTAGATATTGCAAGCGGCAGTTTTCATATTGAAAACTCGTTTCTGTTCTGTGCAATGTCTTCTTCTTCTTATGTTAGCTGTCAGACCTAAATTTTTGTATTTAATTCATAAATTCTTTTTGATTATTGTCCATTAAAGTCAATTTGCTTTTTAGTACTTCAGTCATTGCGTGCAGCTAAATACCTCATTAGTTTTAATTTCAAAGAAGAGTTATAAAAAAATTATATATATATATATATATATATATATATAGTATTATATTTGCCGCCTCAGATCGAAAGCTTTATATTGTCTAAGTTCAATTCAGTAATATAATTTCATTTTTTGTCGCCATTTGACTTGCTTACAACTAGCAAAGCCTTTTGTAACTTAAAGATACAAAACACACAGACACACACATACGCACATACACACACAAAGAATACAAATCCTCGAATTTATATTTCTAAAAATTTACATGAAACCAAAATAATGATATATTTATATGTAATATTATATAAAATTATATATCGATGTCTTGTGCATGTTCTGTATGTGTAAACATAAAAAAATTAAATAAACAGTTCCCAGACATTTAAAAAACAATTAATGTGATGCAAGGTAGAGAACGGTAGAGAGAGAGAGAAAGAGAAGAAGAGAAGATGAGGATGGCGAAAGAAATGTAAGGAAATGCATTCAAAAACTAACTAAACACGTATTAATAGTTTATAAATATATATACAAATAGTGCTATATTTTTTTCAAATGTCAAAAGCTATTTACTATTAATGTAAACGAAAAACCAAACACAAATTCGATGTGACAAATTATCTTATAAAGCTGAAAGGCAACCGAAACAAAATGAAACCAAACTAATGAAATGTAGAAAAAAAACTTACTACAGTACAATTACAAATTGGTAGCTACAACAAGACATCTATTTTATCAAGTATATTCTCGTTACGCTGCAAATTTCAAAGATGGAAAAAAAAAAAAAAAAAAAAAAAACAGAAAAGAAATATAAAATATGCTATTCCAAGAGAACAACAACTATTTAAATAAAAGAATATGTGTCTTAAAAAATAATTAATTATTGTGACTTTTTATTGGCTGGACTTTATTCGTTTTTTCATTAATTTCAATTATTTTTTCTTGCAGCCAAACTTGTTTTATCTGCGACTGCCCACGCAGTCTTCATGCACGATAGATGATATGTATGACATAATAGAGGGTATATTCAGAAGTTTGCAAGAAATGCTTTTGAAATACATCTATTTATAAAAATGATTTTCATCTAGAATCTTGGGTAGAGAGAAATACTATAAAGGGCTGATGGGCAACGCGTGTGTGAAATCTGTTTAATATTTTCAGGTACAGACTGGGAATCTAGAAATGAAATGAATCGAAAATTAATTTGGCTGTTGATAGAATACAATTTGAAAATTATTAAATTTTATTAACCTACATATATGCACACGCATTCAATAAAAATTACATTAAACATATTTAAAAACGTATCGATCGAACCTCTGCTGAAAAAAAAAAACACTTTTCAGCTTACTCGCATACAGCACAAAGAGCTCTAGAACACGAACAGGCACTTGACGACAACTGTGGACTTTAGGGAGTCGCAGCTCAACAATTCAATTGCGAATGCTGTGAATGCTTTTTCATATATGTACGTGACCATATTAATTGATACATTCAGCGGGAGCTACAAAAAGGAGAATAAAAAAGTATTAGAGTTTGCGACTCGCTTCAAATAAAATGGAAATGAGAAATGAATGAAAAAAAAAATGAAAAAAAAAACTAATATTCGCTCAGAACTTTGATTGTCACAAATGGTGGTGGTCAGCAGCTGCTGTAAATGGGGCGTTGAGTGGTGCCGAGTGGTGACAAGTGCCGCACCACGCAATAAATAATTCACAAAGCCAACGGGTTTGCCCATTTCAAGTTCAGCTCGCACTCAGGCTGCTCGTGCAACCCGGCCCCTTCATATTTGGTGGCACACGTGGGGGGCGTATGGGCGTTCTGAAATGTTTGGCAATGCGGCTTGGCGATTAATTTCAAGTTGGTTCAACACTGTCCGGCACCAATTGTACCGCAAGATAAAGATATGGGGCGTGACTAATCAGCAGGCATGCTAGCTTACCTGTGAGTCAGTCACCTCTTGGCGCCAAAGTTTGCTATCTTTGCGATTTGCTGCATAGGGGTGACAGCTCTGTACAAATAGAACACACGCACACACCTCCAATCAACATGAGCGGCGACCCCATGACCCCTACACTCAGCATCCGTCGCGCAGCTCTCAGCTCTCAGCTCTCAGCTTCAACGGATGCGTAGCTGTCACTCAGCAGTGCGGACACCATAACAAAAACCCAAACCCGAAAATGAAACAGCAGCAGCAACAACAACAACAGCAGCAGCAACTGAAAGCAAAACCAAATGTTTATTTACTTTATGATTCACTCGATTCAACTATGCGTGAAAAAATGCCGCTCTCTCACAATTTGATACATATATGGTATATATATATATATATATATATATATATATATATATATGGTGTATATACATATACATATATATGCATGTGTGGATAACAAACGAAAGCAATTTTTTCCTGCGCTCTGACATTTGCCAATTACTGAGCAAAAAATGGACTGCAAAACTGAATTTCGAGTTGGATACTTGAAATACAAAATATTTATCGAAAAAACAACGTCGATTTAATCTGCATTTTAATGAGCTCTTTGACGATGAGCAGAAGAGACGTCCAATCGCTTGGCTATTCAACAGCGAAAAGTCTACTAGCAAAACTGTTTTCCTAACGATTGAAGCATAGCTTATAAAGCAAAAAGTTGATAATTTCAAAAAATATATCAAAAACAAAAATGGAAGAATATATATAAATTTGTGTATAATTTTAAAGAATATATATATTGTGGTATATATAGATAAATATATATTTCTATAATTTTATCTTTAAATTGAAGTACTTTATAATATGATAATACAAAAAATATATGTCAAAAATTAAACGAAAATGTTAAAATATTAATAAATATTTATAAAATTTTAAAAATATTATATTATGTACTATATATATACAAAAAAAAAAAAAAAAAAAAAAAAAAAAAAAAAATATATATATATATATATATATATATATATATATATATATATATATATATATATATATATATATATATATATATATTTGTATAATTTTATCTTTACATTCAAGTTCTTTAATTTCAAACTTTTTTACCAGACCTATATCAGTTAAATTTTTACTGCGAAGCCTGGTCTTAATATCATAAATTTAGCCAGTCAATTTTTGATATGCATCAAATGTAAATAGAAAACAAGTAAGAAAGCTCTAGTCGAGACTGCTCGACTACGAGATCCCCTGAACCCTTGGAGTGCTAGCTATTTCAATAATTTTTCGCGTCTTTCAGCTTACACAAGAAACACACACACATACACAAACACATACACACACAAGCACCCACGCATAAACACGCATGGGCTGCAGTGTGCGCTTACTATGAGAACTTAATTGTTTAATAACTTTTTTTGTGGACGTACGATCTTCATGAAACTTTCAGATTATGATTATAACAAAGATATGCATATAATTGCCAAAGCACAAGTCTCTAGTATTTGAAATACGCTTTTTACAAAAGTGAGGGTGAGGGGGTGAATTTAGAGGTGGGGGGTAAATTTTAACAAAAACCGAAATTGTATAAATTGCATATAGGCATATATACAAAATTTGGAGACTCTAGCAATAAAGGTGTAGAAGATATAATTGTATAACTGGTTTTCGATAAGGTTTTTTATCGATAAAAAAAGATCGGGATGAGTTATCGAATTTTAATGATAAACTCGATATCCGCGCTGTAATTACGAACATTTTACAACAAATTTGAAGTCTCTAGCTCTTATATCTTCGGAAATCGACGCGTTCAAACATACGGACAGACGGACAGACGGACAGACAGACAGACGGACAGGGCCAAATCAACTCAGCTCGTCACCCTGATCAAGAATATATATACTTTGTGGGGTCTGCCACGCCTCCTTCTGCCTGTTACATACATTTCAACAAAACCATTATACCCTGATTTCCCATTTTCAATGGGTTCAGGGTATAAAAATATTTATATAATTTTACGAAAGAGTAGAAAAACGCTGAGTTTCTTCTCGCGGCAACTTGAGATGGAAAGTTTTTCGAACAAATAAATAAATAATGGCACGTGCGTGTCTGTGGTGAATCTTGTGACTCGATGCCCAATTCAGATCTAATATATGCCTATCTATTCAGTCAGAGGCTTCGCTCTTAGTGACTCATCGTGTTTTAAGCAATCGGCAATCGGCTCAGTTTTGGATATACATTATTCAAGAAGTTTATAGCCAATATTAAACCGTTAAGCGACAAAGTTCTTCTTAATGACTGCAAATGTTTTTTGATTTTTTTTTTTGCCCGACGGGAATTGCCTTTAAAGCCAACTTGCTTCCGTAATGTCAAATCAGCAATGCCAATAAAAGCCAAGCCTGATTTGAATAGCTGTATAATTTCAGAAAAAAAGTTAAAAATTAATAATTGAAATTATGAACCACACTAAGCGAACAAAAGACAGGTATGTAGATATACATATATATTATATTATATTTATATACATATATATTTTTATATTTAGCAAAAGTCATTAGAACAAAATTTGTTTGTTGGCACAGCGACACAGATTTTTTTTTGTTCGTACGAGCTGCCGAAAAAATAAATAAATTGAATTTAAATGCTTAAATCTGAATGAATGATCTGAGCTAATTTTTTTTGTATTTTTGTGTGTGTATTTTGTTTTGTTTTGGCGACTGTCAGGTGAGGGAATCTGCTAAAGCTTCTCGTGGGGCCGTGTGGGTGGACATGCGGCTGTCAGCTTGAGCAAATTGTCGTCGGTTAGACAAGAGGAAATCATTTTAAGCAGCGGCATGTGCACGAATCGATGGCTAAAAGTGCGTCAGAGCTGCGGCTCCAAGTTACAGCTGACAGCTAAGGATGCGACGACAGTGGCTCTCACTGTAAGTGGCTGACACCTAATACTTTGACGGGTATTCGATTGCGCAGCGAATGCATATACTCGCATGCAGATAAATGGCCCGATTGCCGCTGTTATTGGCTGTGTCAGCCTACAAGCGTTTAGGTGCTTGTGTCAATGAACCGTACGGAAGTTGTGTGTGGCAGCTGTCAAAGCGTTCAGCATAGAATCGAACGGCATAAATCACAGAAGAGGCGGCGGCAGGCGTCGTTGTCAATCTGCTAAGCATTATCATAAATCTAATGCCGCCAATTTTGGTGATTTTCAATTTGCATGTGAACTTGAGTACAGCTGGTTTTTTTCTGGCCGAGTGCGTTGACTTGGGCCTGCAGAGAAGCCTTGAGCGCACTCTTTAGTTGGTTATTGCACTGGCTGCTATCGGCGATGCGCCCACACCATGATTGATCTCTACACATATGCCATATACTATACACTAAGCATGCGCCCAACAATTGCCTTGTTTTTCCGCATTCTGGCCAACACAAAATTCATGACAGCTGGGCCAAGAGTGAAATTTCACTCCGGCTGCCAAAAACCCAATATGAAGTTGCAGACTTTATGCTGAACATATGTGCCTAGGCTCCCGATATGGGCACTCGTATTAGATATTAGTACTAGACGATATGGACTGTGCGAGAAATATGCAAATATATGGGCTGGCTTATCAGCTGGGTGGCTTATCGTTCCTGCAAATCTAACAACAGCTTGATTTAATATATTTGCTTATAAACAAACGTCGACTGCTGCCTGCTTTTGTTATTATGCGCTACTTCAGTTACCCTGTAGCTTGTGTAATTGTAGGTAAGAGAGGCTTATCGCATGTGTGTGTAGGTATGTATATAAATATTACGTATACGTAGGTCAACAGAACTAACGCACTCGATTGCCAGCAAAGCAATTACATTAACTAATTGTTCTCTACATTTCCACAAGTTCACAAGTTGAACAAAGTAATCTAATATGTCGAATCTGCATCTGTTGCATATTATATATGTATATATATGCACGTAAATTCTACTAAAGTATCTATAAGTATTAAGTATATGATAACTTTGTTTACTGTGATTCATACAAGAAGCACTTAATTTACAGGGCATCTTTGCAGTCCAGTTAGCTACTTTCGGAAATGTTTTTAGTTTTCTGTAGATTCCGAGAGTCGCATATTTAAAGTACACGTAGCTCAAGATATTTTCGGTAAATTTTTGGAATCGTGCTTTGCAGAGATAAGTGTGCCATTCTCACGCAGCTTAAAACGATATCATAATACGGATTGCAGTAGAAATGGGCTCATAAATATGCCAACGGGCTGACTGGCTGACTGCCTGCCCGACTACCCGACTGTTGACTGGCTGAAGGCCTTATCGAAAAGTTAAAGTTGACTCTCAGCTGTCATGACGTCACAGTTGAAATAGAAATGCGTGTGTGATTGTGCTGGCATCTATAGAGAGTTGCCTGACAATATTTGAACTTGCGCCGACTGAAGACAGGGGATAAGTGCGTTGTCAGCTGGCCTGGCATGATCTCTCCCATTCCTGGCCCGGCCTAGCCCGTCCTGGCCCGGTCCCGGTCCCGGCCTCAGCTGGTCTGGGTTATGGCTCTGGCTCTGGCTCATGTTGTCGTCTGGTGGAATATTCCATGACACGTTTCAAATATTGTCACAGCGCAAGCAAAGTGGAAGCTCCGCCTTGGAGCTGTCATTCTGTGCCGTGGCAGGGCGCGTTGAGAACTTTGTATAAGTTTTTCAAAGCACAAGCAGCAGAAGCTACATAGCTTATCAGGCGACAGTTGCCCCAACCGACACATAAAAATCCGCTCCCCTCTCGCAAGCGAGCAGCCACAGCCAAACGCATACCCGAGCAAAGTCTGCCAAATTGAGCGGAACGTAAAAGTCTCAAACATGTTTTGACACTTTCCAATTAGATGCTGTTCATCCGCTCTCATTTGCATCTCATTTATTTTGAACGCTCTCCGAGCAATGCAACTAAGTACCGTCCAAGTTATGTGTGTCTGCAGACAAGCTGATAGATATCTGCATAGTATATGAGTAGATACATATAAACATGTATATACATATTTTGTATATATATCTGTAAGTGAAAACTACATTTTAACTGCAGTTTCGGCAATGAAGAAATGCAATTTATTGGATTGTGTCAGGCAAATAATTTTATTGCAATTCGCAGAAATGGTTCGTCGTCAAGAGGCGGTTCGTGCTTAAGTAGGAACAGCAGATGCTTTAGTTCCTGGAAAATTCTTAGAGCTTCGTGCTTCATAGAAGTGGACATGGCATCTGTCTTTCATCATTATGTAATAAGTTCTGGGACTAAGTCATCTTCAGTTTCAATTGAGATTCGAATAAATAGTACATTTAGCTATGTAACTATTTTTAATACAATTATTTTTAGTCCTGATTTTAAAATAAACACCCAATATCTAACGAATTGCCAAATAAATAACACAAAGTAACTTAATTTATTTATACCATTTTTTTCGTGCGTAATTCGGTGGAAAAATACGAAGAAGAACAACAACTAAATATCTATACAAATTGAAAACTTGAGCAGCTGAGACAGCATATAATTATTTATTTGACTTGTTATTTGACTAGACAAGCACGATGTAAATTATTCAGTGGCACAAAAAAAAAAGTACTGTTTGTAAATCGTCTAAATACATATTTTTTTGCTGTAGCCAAAAACATTTTAAGGCGACTTTTAGCAAATGGGACAGGTAGAATCGTGACTCAAATATGAATCACATATTGATTTATTTGTGGATCCTATTACATACTATATAATAATGTTGTTCAGATTTGAAGATCATTTTTGTTTACACATAAATCATATATAAATATTTTTAATTTAATGGCTCATTATGTAATTAGTAAAATATTTTATTTGTTAATTATTGATTTAAAAATATTTTTGTGATTTTTTTTTAAATATTTATATTGTTTTACTATATTTATAAATTATTTATTATTTTTTATTATTATTACTATTTTTTATATAGTTTTTTTTTTAATATCTATATTATTTTATTATATTTATAAATCAATTTTTTTTTTTTTTAATTATTTATTTATTAATTATATTTATGTGTTTTTTTATTTATATTATTATATTATTATATTATATTTGTAAATCAATTATTTATTTAATTATATTTATATATAATTATTTTCTTTTATCCCAAAAATAAATTCTATGAAAATAAATTAGAGGCAAAAATAAATGAAACGCAACTTATCGACTATTCTTTTTCGCCTCATCTGTCGCGCTCGTTGGCTTTTATAGCAACAAATCTGAATTTGCCTTTGGCTTTCGACTTTTTGGTTTTCTGACAGCGGGTCCCTGGTTGTCAAGCATTGCTCTTGGCGGCATCTGGCGCGTTCTGTTGCTATTGTTGCTGCCAAAATAAATACTCGGCCATTGGCTGCGACTGCACTGAGTGCAGAAAACGTGCCGAGAGCACTCGAAGCTCTCAACACTTCCCTGTTGCACATACAGTCGCCGAGCGGTCACCCCTCGATCTATGCTAGAGCAGAGCACAATTTATTTCCGTATGATTATAAAATTTGCAAGATGCCAACCCGTGTGGCCGTTTAAATATTTATTAGCGTTGCAGACGAAGAACAAAATTTTGCTTTATGGCTGGGTAAACAGTTAGAAAAATACGTTTCAGCAAACGTCTGCAGGCTATGTATATTTTTTTCTACCTAGCTAATATTATTGAATTTGTGGCAAATTTGTCGTCAGCTTGCAGCTTTTTTCGTGTTTTGTTTATTATTATTATTTTTTATTTTTAATGGTTTGCTTTATATTCCACAGCTGACTGCTTTTTTGCTAGTTTGGCTACCAGCCAAATAATTTTTTGCCAGTTAGTCAAAGGGGGTGTGTAAAAAAGGTTACAACCCGCTGTCTCTTACAACTGAAAAAGAGTAAACAAAAAAAAAAAAAAAAAAAAAAAAATATATATATATATATATATATATAATAATATCATAACCAAGACCTTTCAAACTGTTGTTTGATTTGCTCGTTTGTTTGTACAATAGCGTGAGCAGAGTTGAACTTATTTTGTTGAGGAACTTTAACAGGCATCACTCGCACACTCGCACACACAGCTAAACAAATATTTAAACAGCTCAGTGTTTTGGTGTTCAGTGCTCAGTGCTCGATGGTTAGCGCTCGGTACACTGCTATCACTGCCGGCTTTATGGCAACAGAGTCGGCTTTAGGTTCAGCTTCCCGGCTTGGCAGCATCAGGCGCCATCACACAGCATACAATAAACGTTAAGAAAATACTCGTACACAATAACATTTCTTTATGGAAGCACCGAATAAGTTTTTCGGCAGTCTGGCTTTCGCTTCTTCTCCACATTTTCGTATATATACAAATATATATATTATTTTCGGGCGCCACGACGACGACACAGTGGATTTTGTTTTAAAGACAGCAAAAGCAACAAGAAAAATACAAACTACTCCCATAGCTTATTTTGTTAGCATATATATTGATATATATGTGTGTGCTAACAGACTTTACTTACAACAACACATTGCAGAAACGTGCTGCTGCCAGCCGCATGGCACATGCGGCGTATACGTAATGGCTGTAAATTGCCCAAGTTCGGTTTATTTCTGGTTTAAACTAAAACAAAGGCTTTGGCCATTGAGACATTTCGGTTCATGTCTAAGCGGCTTAGCTATGTGAATAGTATTCATAATGTATTTATTTATTTATAAGTTTACATGAACTTTGAATAATAAACAATACAAATTGAAACTGTTTTTCTTATGAATAATCAATTAATATAAATAGCCGCACAATTAGTTAATGGAATTTTACTTCTGTTTTTTTTTTTAAATATAAACAAATTGTTTTAAAAATAGGTTTTAATCGCGTGCGATTAAGATTACAAAACTGCAAAGATTAACACAGTGTAAAGTCTGGGAGGCTGCAATGGGAATTGTTTTATAATAGCTAATGTAAATCTTCCATCTTTATTATACATTATCACTTGACTTATCATTCAGACGTTAAAGTGGTAGCTCTAGATGGTAAAACGTTTCCACTGTCAACTGCAAACCTTTATATATTAAATAATAATATAATAAATTCATTTTAACAAAATTAATAATTTACTGAGATTAAAAATATATTTAAATACAGAAAATCTAAAATACCGGACTTGAGACTCTCATCTAGGTTAGACTATATAATAACTTATAATAATTGCATAAGTTTGTAAAATATTGGAATTCATTCAAAAGAGAATCAGGCTTCGTTTCTTGTGATTTCAATTACTCTCAATCTGTGGGCTTTCATGCGAACGACATTGTAAATTTATTGCTATACGGACTGAATTTATATGCAGCTGCATTCAGGTGTATTTGGCTTCTGTTTCTGGCTAAATTATACCAAAAGTCTCTGCCGTGTTGGGACTGAAAATAAATTACAAAACAATGGCATAGACTGTGGCACTGGCGCCACATTAACTTGCACCACTGACACGTCGCTGGCAAACTCTATTGTGGCTGGACTAATTAAAGTTGCATGAGTTGGGGGCTCAAAGTAAGCTGAAATTGCGTTTAAAGATGCATTCGATGGCAAACAGCTGGCACCGCATCTGCCACATGGGGTAAAAACAACATTCACACTTGTTGTTGTTGTTGTTACTGTTTTTCTTACTGTTGTTGTTGTTGTTGTGTTCTTTGCCTAGCTCACGTCAGTTGCTAAAAATTACAGAGTTTTGCAGTTCACGCCAGCCGGCAGCAGCCAACAAAGTGGCACTGAAGTGCGCGGGGTGCGGCGTAGAGGCGAGCGCACGACAACACTTAGAGGTTAACCTCCAGCCGCAGAAACCACCAAGCCACCCAGCCGCCCAGCCGCCCAGCCAGTGGCACATGTATGTACACACACACACACACTCTCACACACACACACATACACGTGTGTGCACAGTCATACGTACGTAATGAAATGTAGTGCCTTTGCAGTTTGCTTCATGCTTCACAGCTCTTTTTTTCCTTGTCCTGGCATCGGGCAAACGCTGCATATTGCTGAGCGGTGATTGTTCACTGTGATTTCCCCAGTCACTTGCCATTATTGTGATTAGGCTCAAGCTGCACAAAGAGCCAGCGACAAGGCCACTATGAACTCTTAGTCACTTAGTCACTGAGTCACTTCTTAGGCGAACGCTTTATCAGAAACTAATCACAATTTCCTGCATACTTATACCAAAATCTATAAATATAAAAATTTACTTAAACATAAATGAACTTTATGCGACATTGTTAAAAAAATAATAATAATAAAAAAATAATCTCCGATTAAATATACTAAATTATGCAAAAGGCCGCAAACATCAAGCGTCGATTCGTGGAAATCACATAAATATGCAGCGCCATGAGCAGTCACCACATTGTTTGCTGCAACACTGAGCGAGGCTCACTCGACTCTCGGTGCATTGCTGTGGGGCAAAGTACTTTGAGGCAAAAATCATATTGTAGACTATTTTGTCTGGTTTTTGCCAGTTGAGCACAGGCTGCACAGGGCGGTGGTGCGGGTGGTTCGCTGGTTGCTTTCAGCTGACGTTGGGCTGGCGTGTGGAAATGAAAAACGACATCGATTATGCAAGAGCGGTTCATGTGCCGGGGACACGCTTCTAAGGATATTGTTTTAAAAAATATGTATTTCGATTGGATGGATGGATGGATTGAGGGCTGGTTTAACTGAAATTGAAGCTGCATTTGCGGTTGGCTGGTTCAATTTGTGCACCTGTTTCGAATGGCTGGTGACACGATTGAAATTCAAATGGCGTCATGCCAATCGATATGCAAACGATTGCGGCCCAGCCATTCCTCACTTTGGCCACTGGCACTGCACTGCGACTGAAGCCAGTCACAAATAACTGAAATGCGAACGTATGCAGCCTAATAGCTAAACGGCCAGCTAGTCAACAAACAAACGCAGCATATGTTGCAGTTAGAAAATCGAGCGAAGCAATCGGCCAAGTCAAGCGGAATCGACCCTCGGCCATGTCGGCCATGTCGGTCAAGTCGGCCATTGTTGGTGGCAAAGTCAAGGTCGCCGCTGGGCAACTGTGCAGCTGTTTACAATTCGCTCGGGGAGCCCTGGGACTGGCTGCTTGGGCTGCTTTGCGTGCGGCTGCAACTGGGCTCCTTTGAAAATAAATGGCTGGCAACAGTTTCAATTTTTATTGCATTGACATGCGGCTGCAATTGAATTTACAGCTGCTGCACAACATGCAACATTTTGTGGTTAAGCGCGTGGCACGTGCCACAGCGTTAATTTGCGCTCTGTGTCGCTGGGCTTTGTGAAAAATTCCGCTGACAACTGCTAAAGGGCTTGGCCCCGCCCTCGCTGGCGGTAAACCACCGTCTGGCAGAGCTGTGCCGAAAGATATTTCCGCTGCTGTCAAGTTTTTCCATTAGTCCGAAACAAAGCCCATTAAAAATTGATACGTTTTGAGCAATTGGAACATTTTACTTTTTCCCCTGCCACTTGGCTCTATTAACTCGTAATTATGTATTCAAAAGCAAATACCAAAAAACAAAAAAAAAACAAAAAAAAAAAACATAAAATAAATAAGAGTGCCTAAATGTTTACGTGTCTAGCATAGTTTTACGAATTATTTTCCATCTTAAATAGTTTTATTTTTCTTTAGCTTTTTTGTTATTACTTCTTTTCTGTATCTTTCCTACTTTTATTTATGCTGCGCATAAGACAAATAATACAATTTTTCGGTGTGTTTCCGGGTCGGCGCTTGTTTGCCTGCATTTTATTTACGCTTGTTTGAAAATTTATAAGAAAAACCCAAACACCAGAGTTATGTGGAAAAGCATGACTGTGCTCAGCTGTTTGAGTTACTCAGTGGTCAGTTTAAATTCAGCGTGTGGCTACCACATGGTTAAGTGAAGATACGTTTAGATATATAATTATCTGATCGGTTCGACTGACTGACGAACAAGTTCTTGACGCTTTTCTATAGTAGCCCTATGAAGATAATACATAGCAAATGAATTGCGGCGGACAAAGTACTCACAAAGTTCTATATGTATAGCTCAGCTCTTTTCGCCTGCTTTTCAAAAAGCTGTCAATATTTGAGTGCTCGAATAATGCTTGAAATATGGAAATTTAACATCAGTTTGATTTCCCAAATAATGCAAATCTGTCAGAATTGATTTCAGATATTTTGCCGCTGCCTCTTACTGCTGTATATATAACACACATGGCACACATATTTATATTCGCAATATGTAATCGAATGTCTGCCTTCCCATACATTCATAATGAAATAGAATAATCTGAAGGCATAATACGAATTTTACATAATATATTCTACTGTTTCTACGTGTGAATAATCACTTAGATATTTGTCTACTTAATGTTTCTGTTTAATCCAATAAAACGATATAAAAATGCATTGAAATCTCATGAAATACTTGTTGATAAATATTTAAAAATTGATTGTTAATCTCTAGGTAAATATACATGATATATTTTAGGATGTGGCTTATGTTTATGTTTGTGCTTAATGAACTTGAAGTGTTCTCTTGTGAAGGATTGCCTTTTATCTTTCATGTATTTGAGAACAATAATAAAATGCTTTATTAATTTACGCTCAATCTATCCATGTTGATAAAATTTTACACATTTCGCCTTCAGCAGCTTGGCAAAAATTCTTCTGAATTCATAAATTAGTGAAGAGCCATGCTGGGAATAAGCATTTAATTGCTATTAATTCCTAAGTCGTGCGCATTCTAATTCATTCAACAATATTTATTATTCTCTGTCAATTTTTATTTTGCATTTGTGTGTGTGTATTCTCGAAGTTTGTATCGAATGGCTTATCGCTTGGCTGGCATCTTTGCATTGAGAGCTCCAGTGTGGGTGAGACTTTTGGGGCTGTGCCAAATTAGTTTCAGTTTCGGCTTAAGTCAAATGATAATTATCGTGCCATTTAAGTGACAAATTGATTGAATTGGCTGCCCCGACACGCACGCACACACTCATACTGGCTGCGTGTGTGTGTGGGCGTGGTAAACATATTTGGGGAGCCTGTAAGTCGTTTAACAGCAGCCGCTGGCATTGCCCCCTTTTATTTTGTCTTTTGTTATTCCGGAAAACTTTGAGCCATTGGCAAAAATAAATGAGAGGAGAAAATGAAATGGAAAAACAAATAAGCTGGCAGACAGAGCACAAGGACTCTGTCCCATACATCCGGTGACAATGCACTGACAGAGGGTCAATCAGGCACAGGTCGAGGCTCTCGAGCTGCTTGCTGCTTGCTGTTTGCAGTTGACCTGGCCAAAACGAGTTGGGCCTGGCATTGAAAACGTATGTATATCGTGTATACAGTTTTCAATTTAACATTCAATTTCCGGTGTCTATGAATAAATGGAAGAGGCACCAGCCACAACCCATGCGCACACCAAATACCAAAGTTCAGTGCACCTGGAAATGCAATTTGCCTGGGCCCATTTACATTCACGTGTACTCGACACTCGCTTCAAGTGGATCAGGCTGACGTCTTATCCACATGCCCTGCCAGCAACCAGTCCACAGTCATCTGAACTCTGCACTCGGCCAAAGTACGCGCTGAGAGCCAGCCGAGCCAACTCTCAATTGGCAGTGACTGGCACTTTAGTAGCGTTTTGGCTGAACTGAAACTTAGCTCCGGTTCGGCTGTCTGGCGACATGCCGTCTCCTCGCCTTACTGGACTCTGGCCGAAAGAGTTTTTTAATTGCCATAATCGTCTCTCTTGGCTGTTGTTACGATTTTTTTTTTTATGGCTCATGCGAATACTTTTATCTCGCATTAAAATTCCCTAGCGTGAATCTGCTGGTTAAAGGGCAGCGCGCGAGTTAAGTCGTATGCTTCAATAATTTGCATATCCATTCAGGTGTATTTTCATATGAGTTGCTTTTGGACAGCACAATTTCACATTTCACCGCCCCTGATGCATATTCTTTTGATTGAAATTTTATTAAAATCAGATTATTGTACGATTTTTTATTTTATTTTATTTATTTATTTTTATTTTTTTTACAATTTAAATCATAAAAATATTATGTTGTGAGTAATATGGAAGTTCAAATTTAAATAATCATACAAATTTATAATTTAACTGGTTATTTTTTTTTTTCTAATAACTTTAAATATTTTTTGTATAAATTCAAATATTTGAACTCTTTGCATCAAATTTCTTGAGTTATTCTGTTAAATATGTTTACTCTGTTTTTTTTTTTTTTTTTTTTTTTTTTTTTTTTTTATAAATAATGCATTATAATTATAGCATTATATTTAAACTAGTTTAAGTGCATTATAAAATTGTTTGCACATTTTTTTTTTTTTTTTTTTTTTTTTTTTTTTTAATTTTGCATACTTATTTACCACATTGTTGTGTTGCCTTCACAATTTGCTTCTTTTTTTTGCGCCTTTTAGGAGATCATTTTTGATGTGTCATACTGCAAGAGGCACGCTTAACTTCCGCACTTATTTGAGGGCGGCATTCAGCTGATGCTTGTGAAAGTCACATTACAAATGCAAAAGAGCTGCCGGCGTCATGCATTTCCATGCTGAAATTCGTGTGGCGGGCATCAATAACCGCACACACAATAGAGCAGCGCGAGAGAGCTCTGGCACGCGAATGTTGTGCAGAATGCCAAACGGATTGGGCAATGCTTCCGCTTGAAGCTGGGACCGTTTCGTGCCCTACCCTCGATCCGTAACCACCTCCATGCTCAACTCCCTCCGTCCACCGTTCTATCCGGCTTTTGTCGGATAAGCTGCGGCTGAGTCGCAGCCAGAGGTCTGCGGCTCTGGTGTTCAGCCAATAAGCGTGAAAGCTGATTGGCATGCCAAATGAGGCGCGTGTGCTAGGTTCTCACATGGCTTGCCCTGCTGAAGTCCACGCTCTGGAGCACACAATAAACGCCCAGAATGATTTTATGCCATACAAATGAAGCGAGCAATAGTGAGGCGCCATAAAACGCAATCAAAGTGTGCTTCACGGGAAACATTTGTCTGCGGAGTTTTATGCTGTAATCAACCATTTATGACAGTGAGTGAGAGAGAGAAAGGGAGAGAGGTGTCTAATTGCTTGTCTTTTAGCAAGAGAGTCCAACTGTGCTTACGCTGAATTCAAATTCATATTTTCATATCGATGGCCAACATGAAGTGTTTCTAATTATGATTTTCGGTTAATTTTGCGGCCAATTAAAAAACTTTTTGCATACATTAAGTTTGGAGTCTGTTATGTGTCATGCCAAATGATTGAACATAAGTAATTTTTACAAAAAAAAAAAAAATAAAAATAAAAATAAAAAAAAAAATAGAAAAAGCGAGAGATCCAAAATATATAAAAAGCAACACAAAACTACCGAAAAATAGCCACACGTTTAGTATTGATTTGTATTGTTGTTTTTTTTCGCCTTCTTCTTCTTTTTGTTAATTTTCAAGCTGAAACCGCAAAAAGGCTGAAACATGTTTACGAGTGCTATAATAAACGGTCTGTCGTGAACAGGTCCATCTGGTGCTATCCGCAACTTTCCGATTATGCATAGTATAGTATATACTTTATAAATTAAATAATTTCAGGGCTGGAAAGCAAGAAATGAGAATATATTCTAATAAACAATAATAATAATACTAATATCGGTTAAGCAAAGAATATTCATTTTGCAGAAATTAGCAGAGAAATTACAAGAAATATATTTTTAGCAAAAGTTTTGTGTTTACTGTTAGCGTTTTGATTACTTTTCAATTAGCAACATTCGATGATTTGCTATAATAATATATTTATATTTCTATATTAGAAAATCCAAGTCGACTCTAAAAATAAACTTTTATTTATATTTAATTAGCAAACGTCTCTGTAGGCGTTTTACAAAAAGAAATAACATAAATTATTGAATATACATATTAAGCTATTAACAACTCAGTGAGGTTTTTATTTTGATTTAATTTAATTTATGTTTGGTTTTTGGTTTTTGTTTTATGGTCTGGGCTCGCCTTCTGCTTTGGTTACGAAATTATGACCTTTAAAAATAATAAGTTTGATCTCGAAGTTGCAGCGGCTGAAAACCAGTTTAAAATCTTTGAAGTGATTAAGTCTTTCGTTTTTCTTTTTAGATTGTGTTTAGGCAAATGATTGAATGTTTATTACGACATTGCGGAGAACCATAACCATAAAAAGCAGCTGAAGATTTTCCAATTAAGCGTTCAATTTATGTCGAGTACTAATTGCATTCCCAGAACCCTTTCAGATCCCGCAACATGCTCCCAATTAAATCCACAACTGCTCAAAAACTACAAGTCATTTCCAGCTACCATAAACAGTTCCGCAGAATTTTCTCTTGAATCGGGGCGCTGACGAGCCCTTTCAAACGATTCACGCAGCCCTCGCAGACACACATGTGTGTGCATAAAATAAATCGAACGGGCGCATAAATATTTATGAAATCGGCAGAGAAGCAATGAAACAAAACAAAAAGAATTAAACATATACAATATATATAATTAGATTCATTGGATTTTGTGAACGTCTGGGCTTGCTAAAAATAAATACTTAAATTAGTCGTTGGCAAATGGCCCTGACTTGGGCTAAATGGGAAGCTTCGGCTTAACTAGTTTCAGATTAAACTTTTCAACCAGACAAACTGGCGACGATAAATGAAATGTGCCGAACTGGTTAAATTCATGTTATGCTCTCGGTCCATGTCTGAGCACCAACTGTTTTGGTTCTCGGATCGATCTGTTGACTGCTCGATTAACTGCGAATGATGAGGCTGATGACTTGACTCCGGCCAGGGCCAGTTGTCTGTGCGATGCCTGATTCAGCTCAGGGCAGCAATCGCCTTAACTGCTGCCCATGCTTCTCATTTTGGTTTTGTTTAATTTTCCATTTGGCGACACGCCTCACAGCCATAAAGCCCAGCACCACAAAGAGTTGTTGGCAAAACACTAAAATAAAACATTTGTACTTTCCCGCACCAAAATACAAATCTATTTAAGCGCCCAGTCGGCCAGTCAGCCAAAGTACAATACAATGCGAGCCCGTTCCATTCCAGAGAGAAATGTCAGATGCCCGAGGCTTATGTCATTGGAGGTGAGCCAGCAGGCCATTAACTACACTCGGAATTCCATTGAAATGAGTACTAATGAGGTAGAGCAAATTAGAATATGTTAAAATAAAGTAAGGCCTAAAAATATTGTAGTATTTTATAGGCAAGTGTTATATGTAGTATTATAGTACAGTATATAGTATAAATGTAATAAAAAGTTCTTATTCTTTTTTATTTATCTACATAGTTTACAAATTTGATAAAATCTCTGATTATTATCCATTTGTTATATATTAAAAATTTCTTCCCTTTTATTTACACAGTTGTCTGCAGTCATATAACAAACCACTCTACTCTATATCCGATTACAGGGTATCATTTCTAACCGCACAAATGGTTGTGAGAATGAAACAAAGCACATTTAGGGCACGAATAACAAATTGTAGACAACATCAGTTGAATGCTAATGAAAATAACAAAAGAATCATAAAAAGAATCTTCTTTCAAATGATTCAATTGTCGGATTTGGAAATCAAAAAGCATAGCACAATCTTCTCAGCAGCGGGAGCTGCGGCCATTCACTCAATTCATTCAATTTGCCAAGCAATCAATGTTCAATGGCAAGATCAGCTGTTCGCTGATCTGGTTATACCACAGTGGCACAGTGGTCAATACCAGCATATTACTCAGCAAATGTGATGCACGTTTCTTGACATATCGAAATTTATTCAATGGAGATTGCGAAAACTTCAGTTATTCAATCTAAAAAAAATGCTAAAATAAAATGAAATTGCAAATACAATTTTAACATTTTAAATTATTTATGCAATGAAATACGTACAAAAGTATTTGTCTCCGACTGGTTTGACATTCTGCTTTTATTTATGGAAACACCCATTCAAATTAAATATAAGTATGTTCGAAATATTAATATGTAAATAGCATTTATTTTATTTTATTTTAAGTTATTTAACAATTCACTAATCTTTTTGAGCGGCACATGTAAATAGTTTAACATTTTAAGCAGTTCATTGCTTGCTTTTTTACATAACTAAATACCAAATTTTTTGCATTCCTAATCACACGTGAATTCTTTATTTTCCTGTTATGCAACTTGTTTCTATCTCCAATTGAATTGAACTGAACTGATCAAGCTAGCTATGAATAGTTTGAGTAAACGGCAATAAATATATTATTCCAAAGGACTTTAAATACATACATATGTATATATTTATATTTTCCTATCTTTTATAATATTAATCTATTTTTATAAAAAGTTATCCACAAAGTTCCATTGTAACAGTTTATGTAGCATAAATAATTTGATTTTGCAATATATGTTCTTACAAAAAAAAAAAAAAAATAATAATAATAAAAAAAAGAGTTATAGTGAGAAGCGTAAGAAATGAAATAAAAAATGCAATGAATGCTTGAAACTTAATAAATGCATCATTGTATGATTTCCATTGGCGAACTTGGCGTATGCGTAATATGTATAAATCAAATGTCAAAGGCCTGAGAGACTCTGAGAGAGCGGTTACAGCATGCAAATCTTTTTCCTTAATTCGTAAATACAACAAAGAGAGCGAGAAAGAGAAAGAGAGCAATACAGAGAGAGAGAGAGAGAGAGAGAGAGAGAGAGAGAGAGAGAGAGAGAGAGAGAGAGAGAGGGCTGGCCTCTAAATATTGTTATCTGACAGTGACACTACTTTTAGCATGCTTATTTATCGCACATACGCAATGTGGTGCAGTGTTGCAGCACAAGCACGAGCGTGGTCAGCGCAAATAAAGAAAATTAATGGGCTTGCCAAAAAAACAAGCAAATACACAGACAAAAACAAAAAGCGTTCGCATGATTCTGCCCCAATCTCCGATCCCCGTACCCATCCCCCAGCCCATCCTCAATCTAACCCAATCCGATGCAGTCGGCGATGACGACAACAAGATGAACCCGGGTGCTAATTGATGTATGTCACTTTTTGTAGCTACTGCTGCTGATGCTGATGCTTACTGTTTTTGTTGCTGATTTGTTGTTGTTATTGTTATTGTTATTGTTGTGCTGGGTTTGGCGCCTGCATGTGTCAATCAGTCAGTCAGTCAGTTATTTTTGATGAATTTTTGTTTTGCCCAAACGTCCCATTCAAGCGAATACTTTGAGCGTGAACAGCCAACTCAGCAGTTATTTTTTGCTTAATTATTCGGAAAGTTTTGAATTTTGTTTTTAAGTTGTAAATGTGAATGATGCATACAGCCAATTGGGCCCATTCATAAACAAGTTCTCAACACTCGGCGCTTTTCCATTCAGCATAAGTAAGGAAAAATGATTCTAAATTTATAAATATATCTACATACATTCATATACGAATCGAACTGACTTACGATTTTTATGGCATCATAAATAGAGCTGTTCAGCTCGGTGCTTTTCACTTATTTATGGCATTTATGGCATTTGTAGTGCTTTTGACTTTACCCAACACCCTCAAGCGCCACTTCCAGAACTTTATTGATTTCACTACGCTATTTGTTTGTTAGTTTGTTGTTGTATTGTTAGTTTGCTTGTTTGTTAGTTTTGTTATTTCAATAGCCCGTGTTTGGCTGACTCGGCGGCTCGTGGCTGTTCGCTCGATTTGCTTGATACATTTGCTTTAGTTTTTATTTCGGTTATTAGCCAAGCTGGCGGCACACTGCATAATAAAAGTCAGTAGCTCGAAATTCGTCTGCAAACACGATGTAAATATAAGAGTCGAACTCTCGATGCGCTACATGGAACGAGTTGAGTCTTTATACTATTTATATTATTATATTTGTATATCATTAAATTTGTGTCAATTATTGATTAAATTAATTTTATTTATCAGCCACACTTAAATATATATAATTTATAATATTTTACATGTTTATGTATATGGGATTATTTATATATATATTTTTTTTAATTTATCTTTATAAATTACTGACTCTTATAAGAAATTTATTTTATTTCATATTTTTATGGTGTATTGTGGAATCTTGTGGTCTATTTATATCAATTCTTAATATTTTATTATAAATACTAATTAGCAGTTGGTATTGTTATATATATTTCATACTCTAATATAATTAATTATTATTAATTACAATTGCTTCATATAGGGGGTAATACTCTCAGCTCTAGGGTATCTGACAAATTGTATGATAAGAGCTTTCTTCTTTATGACACCACCCACACGACCGGGTCGCTAAATCTGAGCCGTAGCCCATTTACTGACTTACCCACAAGTTTGAGCTGTGATTCCGTTGCCAGGCTGATGTCATGGCCGTCGTCTTGCTCTTGCCGCAACTTGGCCAAAACAATAAACAGTCGAGCTGAAACCGAAACCGAAACCAAATGGAACTGCCAAGCCGAAGATGAAGAAGACGAAGAGACGCAAGGCGAGACCACAGAAAGTGCCAGACTAACGGCAGCTGCTGCTGGGGCAACTGGCCAATGAGCCACTGTCCAATTTTGGCCGGTCGACTGACAAAGAGTAAACTCTGATTATTGTTGTGGGCGTTGGCCCAGTCAGCTCAAGTGGGCCCTTTGATTGAAAAAATTCCCCAAATGGAAAATTACGGCACATCGATTGCATTGCCATTGCCACTGTCGTTGCATAAGCAGCGAGCGTGCTATAAATAGAGCAGCCTGTACAAGTCAACCTGGCCGAAAGTGACGCAGCCGGTAAATACCAAGAAGTTATGCAAAATGCAAGTCAAGCTTATTAACGGCACTCTCCAAAGTTCTGTTAATTAAGTACATGTCGTCTACATGTCTCGCAGCCAGCTCGTCAATATTTACAAATCGTTGTTATTGCTATGTCCGTTGTTGCTGTTGTTGTTGTTGCTTTGACTGTGGCTATAGCTGCAAAGCTGACAAGTTGTCAAACGCTGAGTCAGTCCAGCGGTGAGGTGGGCCTGCAGTCAACTTGGCCCAGATGGGCTCACAGTCAATTTTAGCAGTTTAATTAGTGAGCCGATAGAGATAGTAGTAGAGATAGGAATATATAGGAAGAGCTGTTCTAGAGCAGCTATGACCTTTGGTTAAGTCGCTGCCTATATAGCCAATCAAAAGGAAATTTTCATCGATGGGTAATTGCTTCGAACCAATTTCCGTACACTTTGTGTGTGTGTGTGTGTGAGTCCATGTCTCTGCGTGTCCTTGACAGCGCTTTATGGCCTTGATAGCATTTCTCGTTAGGCTTTAATTGACAGTCAAGTTGGCGTCGCTGCAGCGTGAGATCCCTGTCACATGTGTGTCCGCTTATAAATAGACTGCTGCATGTCTTAAATAGCTTTTTTCTTTGCACGAGTCGGCTTCACACACATTCGAATCGTCCATTGAAAATGAATATGCAAAATTGTCACGTCATTGAAAAGCATTTCAGACACGCTCAACTAAATCAAATTGCATAATGTGAGCGCATAGAGAATAGTCGGCAAGACAAGAGTAGCCCATAGTATTAGTAGAATAGCTCAGTGACGAGCTTATTAGCCATGTGGGAAAGTTGTGTTGGCTGCCCGTGAGTGGCAGTTGGCTAAGTGAAAGTTGGCTTCAGCCGGAGTGAACGATTGAATGCTAAGAATTTATAGAGGCAAATGAATAATAACTCGAAAGTGATTACAGCCGGCTCTACGGTTTGACAGGGGCTGAGTCAAATAGAGAGCTCCACCCGGCCGCTAGAAGATCTGCTTAAGAAATTACTCCGTGGATGTCTTGAGAACAGCTTTCATGGAATCTGTTTTTCCTCTCTCAGAGACTTTTTCTTTTTAGAGCTCACTTCCTCAGGCATTAATGGCAGACATAAAGTGAGTTTTCAAATATGCGCTTCATATTCTGAGTCAGATCAATAAGCAGAAGATCAGCGCTAATAGCTTTTTGATGACTAATTAGTTGACTACGACGTATATAAAAGGAAATTAACAACTCGATGTAAACATAATTTATAAAGCAGAATGCAGAGTTCCCATTATGGGCAGCTATCAATAAAGATAAATGGTTGTTCATATTTAAGCCAAGTTAATTGAAAGACACAGAATTAATGAACTTGATTATATGAACTTTATTGCTTAATTTATTTTAAAATATTATATATAATATTGTATATATAGATTTGTTGTATTTTACTTGCTCAAACTTGAATTCAATAAAATATAATATATAATATTTAATTTAATTTAATATTATAACATATATAACATATATACATATACATATATTTTTTGTTATATAATTTTCTTATATTATTTTGATTGTATTGATTGATAAGTTCCACCATTATTTTGCAGTATATTTATATATTTATTACCCTCTAAATCATTATTGATTTATTTCATTAATAATACTCGGAGTATCGAATTTTATTCTATCTTTATTTTATTTTATTAACAGACGCCAAAAATTTATTTTTTCTGTATGGCTATCATGCTAGCCAAATATTAGGCCAAATTTTATTAAAGTTTTGTTTTTGGGTCTTCACAGCGTAAACTTTTTTTAGCCAATTTCAACGAACCCGCTTCGAGTTTAGTCGGTTAGCTGTTCTTCTTTTTTTTTTTCTTTTGAGGGGTAAAAAACTTTGTAACGAAATTTATTTGCAGCTAAAACAATTTCCGTTTTTCCAAGTACAAAAGGCTAACTGAATGCTGAAGAGTTCAAGCAAATGAAAGTGAACGGCAGGGAAAGTGGACGATGGAGGAAGAGAAAAAGCAGCTGCAAAGTCGCATCCAGAACGGCATTGAAAGTCACCGCAGGTAAATTGTTCTACATTCCATAAACTTGGACATTGTCTGACAGGTGACACAGAACAGTAGCAGTAGCAGCAGCGGCAGCAGCAGCAGCAGCAGCAGCAACAGTAGCAATAGCAGCGGCAGTAGCAACAATGCTCAGTGAGTAACAATGCTTTTCTATTCATAGAGTCGCTTTTGAAATGGAAATGCATTCCAGCTAATACAATAAATATGCTGAGATGTAAGAGTGTGAGAGAGTCAGAGAGTCGAGAAATGAGATACGAGATTTCTATGCGACTGTTTGCGCTCACCCGCTCACCCACTCCACCGCTCACCCGCTCAACCGCTCAGCCGTGTTTGAAATGAGTGAATTTCTTGAATTTTTTAAGTGACTTGGCTTGGAATGTAATGAATTTTTCGCAACGTCATTTTGAATCCAATTTTAATTTCAATTCTGATCGATCTGCAGGCAAGCAGCATTGCGACGTCAACGTTCAGACCCACTTTTCGCACTTTATTCGAATAAATAACACATGTATATAGACGGAAATCAGCGCATATATCAATTCGAATTGCGTATGTCTGTATGCCAGTCAGCTCGTCAATCTGTCAGTCGGTCAGTCGGGCATTTAATCAAATGGCTGAATGCTTCGATTTCATTTCGTTTTGAGGGCAATTGCAATTCAGACAATGCATGCAAAACTGTGCGCCCCGGCCCGAGCTCCATTGACAATGGCAATGAAATTTCGCAGCTGTCTGCCAGTGCTGTAAATGCGACAGGAAATGATGCATTGCTCTTGTCGTTGGCTTCGGCTTCGGCTTTCACGCTGTCCCATTGCTGATTTTGTCAGCGCATTAAGCATACGCATCGTGCAACTAACTGTGTGACCCCCGCCCCTAACTGCACACACGAATACAAATTTGGATACAAATGCTCGTACTTGTCAGTGTGGAGAGTGCAGGGGCATAAAGTGCATTCGGCTTAAGTGTGTGCCTCGAGCACTCAGTTCTTTTCATGTCTACGCAAATGTCGGTGCATTTATTTCAATTGAAATGCTGCTGATATTTGCATCAGCGACATTCCACTGAAGAGCAAGACAAACAGCTTGACAATGCTGTAATGGGAGGGGATCTTCATAAGGAACCACTCGAGTACTTCCAAGCGGACATATGTATATCTGAAGTATGGATAGGCAAGCAGCTCTATTCAATGTATGCCTTGCTGAGAGAGTGTTCATGCTGAGATTTGCCTGAAAACGAGATAATGGAACATTTGTGTTATGGTAAATTGTATAAATTGTTATACTCTAAACATTATCCCTTTGGAATTTATATGTATGTAATTGCTAATTTACTTGCCACTCGTCTATGAAATAGTTCATGTGAAGTAAAAGGGCTAGGCCAGTGCTTAATTTTGAGTTATTTATAATATTATTTAAACTATACGTAAGTATAATAAATAAATAAAATGTATTTGAGCTAAAAATACTATAAAAATGTATATTTTGATTTATATTTAATTAAATAAATATTTATTATTATATTAATATATTATTAATGCCATATGTCATGTATGTAAATAAATATCTTAGCAGAAAAGGCCTATTTAGTAGCTTAAACTCTTAAATTATTGTAAAATACCATTCACAAAAATCTGTATTTATAACAAAGAGTGAAATAAATTTAAAATTGAAAAAAAAAAAAAAAAAAATTATTATATATATTATATATTATTATAAGTATTTTTAATTCAAAAATTTAAGATAATACTAACATATATATATATTATGAAATATAAATAAGTTATTTTAAACTGTCTCTAGTTTTTCCCATTTCAGTATTCCATTTAAATCCTTTGGCTGCCTTCGGCTTTTTGACACTTGTTCTCATACTCTGTCTCTATCGCTCTCTCTCTCTCTTTCTCTCTCTCTCTCTCTCTCTCCCTCTTTGTATTTTTCAATGTTTTCTTCGTTTCAATATCAAAGTCAAGGTTTTAAGCAGAGCCAAAAAATTGTTCAAAGAGAGCATTAGCTTTCGTTTGAGCAGACTGAACAAAATGTGATGCAGTAATTTGGTCTGCTTTGTTTCGGTTTGGATTTGTCGAACTAATTGACGTCAGCGCTTTGGCTGGCATTATCCGGCTTCAGTCTTACCCCGACGGCAAACAATTTCAATTAATTTCAAAATTCAGCGGAGCGAACGACAATTCCGAAGTGCGTCGCCAGCCAGAGCTCTCCAGCGACGCAGAACATAATCCGCAGTCAATTTGCCAACAGTTGGGACAGTGTGAATGCAATTTTTTTGTTTACCAAAAATCGGGTGTAGCTAGGATAGAATGTATATCTATATATTGTATAAGATATCTATAATTGAAAATCTCAGTGCTATCGTTTTGACGAGTTTTTGGTGCTTTCAAAACTCTAATTGCTACGGCTTAGATAATTATGTGAGAATACATATATTTTCTCAACTTCACGGGGAATGGCGACACATTGACAATTGGCATACGGCTTATGCTTATTGTTGTTGCCATAGCTGTTGTTGTTGTTGTTGCTTGCTTTTATTGTCGTATCACAGCACAGTGGGTGAGTTGCCTGTGGCTTAGCTCTAGATCCTGGCGAAATCCGTAGCACGCTTTTTGGCATCACTCACTCGCCTGGTCCAATCAGGGGGCGTATTGTTTACAGCGCGCACGTCCTGTTTTGTTTTTAGCCAATGGCTTGCCTTGTTGTTGTTGCTGCCGCTATTGTTGGTTCATGATGCTCTACGCGTGACATTTTAGCGGCACGCTGTGAGCCTTGGCAGAAGCCGTGTACACAGCAGATGCGGCTGGCAAGTTAATGTTGCGTATACGCCAGGTGGGTCAATTGTTTGTTTCGTTTTCGCCTATGCGATTTGACACGCGAGATTAAGATACTATCACATTTATATTTATATATTTTTAATTTAATTTAAGCAGCCCAACAAATATCCCATCTCCTTATCAGTTCACTGTGAGCAATTGATTTATAGCTAAAATATTTGCTTGTGTAATTATTAACTATTTTCTACAGTTGTTTGTCTACACTAAGAGAGCACCTGGAGAGCTTAAGTGCCTTTGAAGATGTTTCTACTTAAATTACTACGAATATATTCTATAACACGCTAAAAGGCTTTGCATGTTTCATTTAATTAAATGTTTACAGAAATGCAAACACATAACTCAAAATGCACAAAAAGAAATAGAATATTATTACATCAAAGACGCAAAGCGTTTCACCTGTCACCATCCTCCTCCTCCTCACGCCCCACAACCTAGCTGCAATTAAATGGCATTCATTGCATTGCTCATTAGAGAATATTTGTGCATATAATTACGTGTGCACAGAACGTTAAGTAAATGCCAGCTTCCACCACCCGCTCGGCGCTCCTGCTCCACACGCGATGCCATCCGCGTTGACATGAAGCTGTGAGTCTCACTCAAACTCAAATTGGAGACTTGCACGCAGCTTGCATAGCAATGGCATTTTAATTGCAGAGGAAAATGTCAGGGCGAATGGAAATGGGATTGGAAATGCACTGCGTAAGGCGCGGAGTGAAAGGCATTGCCTATAGTCTATAATAGAGCATAAAAGAATTCCTTAGCTTATGCTTTCTTTTTTTGTAGTTATCATTCAGCTCGACGTTCATTCACCTGTCAACGGCGTATTCTAACAGTCGGGGACTTTTGCTGGCTTCAATTACGGCTTTGCTTTGTAAGTATCGCAAAATATTTACAATAGTTAAGCGGCTCATCAGCTCAGTAGCTCTTACAGGTCCGATTGCAATGGCTCGCTTGCTTCTCTACTGAGAGCCCTGATTTATGTGAATAAAAACTTATTGAAGTGTGCTATGCCGTGTCAATTATGGCGCGTATTTTAAATTCAATTGACTCTTGACTCATTGTCAGAACAAGTCAAAGTGCTCTATTCGAGACTGCTCGACTAGGATATGCCCTGAAAAATTAGATGTGAAGTGCTGATACTCCTGTCTTTCTTCTTTTATGCATACATTAATATTTATGTGTGCTTATATTTGCCCAAATAGTTTCTAGTATTTGAAATTTGTGCTTCCATAGTTTTAAATATGGCCAGAAATGTTATTTAATAAGTTTTCGATCTGCTCGTAATATACAGTGACATGGCTAGATCAACTCGCTATCCTGATCTATAATATATATACTTTATAAGTTCTGCCACTTATACCTTGACCAATATACCAATATACCTTGACTTCACATTGTCAATGGGTAACAATTACATATATATATACACCTATATCTACGAGTCTACTGTCAACTACTGAGTCTACTCACTCAGTCGTTGTCAGCGCGAGCGTCTGTGTCTGACTCTGACTGTCTCGATTGCATGTCGGCTGAACCTTACACATGCATTATGGGCACTCAGCTTATATAATGCTTGCACGCAGCGGATATCTCCAATTGTGTTAAACTTGATTTTCAAAACTGCAAATCATATGAATTGAAACAATAGACGCGAGCAGCTTCGCTGGCAAGCCATGAATTAATGTAATGCTAATGTAGGAAGTAAATTCAAACTTAGTCTTAGACTATGTCGGGGCTGGCAACTGAATTTGTTAAATACAAAACTTATTGATTAGTTGATTCAAATTGTCAATATGACTTTCAATTATAGTTTTAGTGAATGCCAGACAGATTTGTATTTGATTTGGATTGCTTATGTGAATGGAAATGGATTTATTTTTATTTATTTTTAAACGTGGGAAAAGGTAATGAAAGAACACAATATACAACAATCTGAATGAAATATTCTAAAAATATTTTACGCTGCAAAAGAACAATGAAAAATATATTTATTCGCATTCCATTGGAATATTCAAATGGCAATCAAGAGTTGGAAATATCTCTGCCTTTCATTTCGGGATTAAATACTCTTAAAGTAATATAATTAAATTAAATTGGTTTTAACAGCTAGCAGCTTCAATTTCATGTGTTGTTTAAGCTGCAAAATTCTTGGAAATAATCCCATCACTTCATTACTCATTATCATAGCGTGAGCCAATTAAATTGTCTATTTGCAGCTCATTACTGGATACTTACGCGAATCGAATCAGCGCATGGAGTAACGTTTGTATCCATTGCGGCTAATAGCCTGGCAACCAATTGGCCACAGTTTAAGCTCAAATGTGTTCATCACATTACGCATACGCAGTGTGTGCCGGCGACAAGAGCAAACAGCACAGCTGATGCAAATTGCGTTGGCAACGATTTATTTAGCTTCTTTTTTGTTCGTTTCGGTTTGGGGGCCGTCTTTCCGGTTTTGGTTTCTGGCACACGGCCAGCAAATGCAGCGCCTTAAAATGCAATCGAGTGCACGCCAGTCGTCCAGTCAGACACGCAGACATTCAAACATTCAGACACACAGCCAGTCGAACGCTCGAACATTGGGTCGTTTCGCTGCTCTGCAAAGTCCAATATGCGCACTCCACGCCCCAAAGTAAAATTACATTCCATTAAAAAATCATGCCGCCGCGCGCAAATCAACATCAACTCAATGAACATAAATTGCCAATGCAATGGCAGAGCGTCCAACAGCAGCAACTCCAGGGGTGCTGCCCGGGGAGTTGGGCGGGCATGCCAAACGGATCGATCGGCCTTCACATTGGCCGGCATGGCGACGCGTCGACGACCACGATGATATCCACTGACACGCTGGCAACAATGCACATGGCCAAAAGGGCACACACCACACATACGCATTCACGCATTGAACGACTGTCAGGACTCGGCTCTGTTGCGTGTACAGTGGATAAAAGGATTAAATTTCTCATTTCTGAATGTAGAAGTCAGTTTAACGTATAATCAGTTTTAGGCCAAAATATTTCACAAAACGAAATTGAACCTTTTTTCAAGTTTCATTTTAATTTCAGTTCATTTTCAGTTTTTGCCCTGAAGCCAAAAGTGTGTGTTCGAGCATTCATAATGAAATTAATAATGTATGAGCTGCCGTGATTGAATCAACCGTTGTTAGATTTTCACCTGACCTTAGTTATGTGAATATCATAAAGTTAAAGAGCTTTGCCATATTGCCAACATTGTGGAAATTTGAAAATTTAATGGCTCTGCACAAAGCTGATTTTCGGTTAAATCGGTTCGTAATTGTCGCGCCTGCAGTGCATTGAGGATAATCCACGAGCTTTCGCCGAAACGCCAATATAACCACAAAAAGTTATTATATGGCGCGATTTATGGACGATTTATGGAGTGTGGTCATTAAACGTCGGTCTGAAAATGCATGTGGAAATCGTTGTTCCAGATTCTGGCATGGATTTAGCATTAGTATCATAGACCGTTACACTAATGAAGCACAGATTAGTATTTATTAATCATTAATATTATAAATATATTTTTAAATGCTTATAAAAATATATAAATGCATATAAAAATCCAGCTAAAAACTATTGAGCCAGCAGGCTATAAATAAAATGTTCACAATTATAAGCCGTGATAGAATAAACCATTTAAGTCACTAAATCATAATTGCGAATCATTAGGATTTCAATTAAAATTCAAATTGTTTTTACTGAGCTGCTAAGGTTTATTTTTAGCGTAGAATAGTAATTGCTTTATTATTCCAGGATATTTGAAACTGGACCTAATGGAATCATTGCATTCAGTCTATCTATGGGCATCCATTGACAGTGTCCAGCTGAGAGGATAGCTTGCTGCACTGCAAAAAATCTTCCACATAGTGTATACGATTTTCTAATCAAATATTTTCATCTGTCTTGTTTTGCATGTTTATTTTTTTTATTTATTTATTTTTTATTTTTTTGCAAGACATTTTACTGTATAGTTTCGGATTACATTTCATTGAGAAACTTTCAAGCCTCCTTAACACTAAAAATTTACAATGATATTAGAAAAACAACCTGTCAAAGATGAACCATGTTTAAACTTGATTTAAATGCTCTATTTTTCTTTGTTTATTTATATATTTTTTAAATTTTTTATATCTTGTAATTATATTTGTAATTATATTTATCTTTTTCTTTGTTTCTTTTTTTTAATTTTTTATATCTTGTAATTATATTATAGCCTATCTTAAAATAATAACTTGCAATATCTTAATCGAGTTGGTTCCACAAATGTGGTGCCTAGAATTGTATAGACTTACGTTATAGAACATATGTGCTTTAGTTTACAAGTTACGGACATTGTTGCTACATGTGGATGTTTTCTGTGAAGCATTTCAGAACTATTTGCTTTTTTATGGACTCTATTTCAAGTAACAGATTTTTCGCTCTAAGCCGATTTGAAAGCAGCGTATGAATTTATTTTAAAATCAGTAGCTGCGCTCGTATTGACGCCCACGCAGTATTTACGAAGCTTACTGAGAATCTCTAGTCCTGAACAGTTAATGCTGCCCGTGATGCACAGTGTGAATTTGTGTGGCCAGCTTAAGTGCAGTGCAGTGTAGCGGAGCGTAGGGGAGAGAGACGGCGAAAACATTTAGCTGTCAAACGGGGAGCTGTGGGAGTCGTGGGCTACTCGGGCAATATTCGCTGCGTTGGCGGCAACTCGCACTCAGCTTTGTTTTTGGGGCCTCGAGTGACGTTTGCCACTAATTAGAAATTGCATGTGAATGAACACGGATGAGACTGAAAACCAATTGGCAATTATATCATATTCTGTCACGTAAAGTGAGTAAAGCCAAAGTTGTTAATGCAGATTTATGATCTATGCTAAAATGCGGGCCATCAAAACATTTTCAATCATGTTGTGGGGAAGGCAGTTAATTGGCCTCCCACAGTCGCTGTCTAAATTATGTAACGCTCTATCAGCTGCAGAGATCTCAAGGTGCACGATGACGTTAAGACTCCTCGAAGCGAGTAAGTTGTATGGCCCGAGCTGCACCCAGCGTGTGTCACGGCGTGTCAATTTCCGGCTCAACACGTTGATGTCGCAGCATTCTGAAGCGATTTTTCTTCCTTCCACTTCCTGTTCGGTGCCATGACATGTTTGTGTCTGCCCTGCTGTGTATGTGTGTGTGGCAGGCGCGTAATCAGCAACGTCGCAGCTCAAAATACACGCCCGTATGGCAATCGCGGCACAGGAAGCCAAAGGATACACTGACGTGCCTTTTGTGGCACAGCCCCACACCCGGAGCAGATTGCGGATTGCGGATGCCATTCATTGGGTGGCAGCAGGTGCAGTTTAGAAAATGCCTGACAATGCCAGCAAATAAATGGAACACGTCGAGGGGGTCAGCCAGCCAACCAGCCAGTCAGTGAGCCTGTGAGCCAGTGAGTCGGTTCCTGCCAACGAACTGATGATGTTTACATGCTATGCAAATACAATTAATTCTACTTTGTGAACAATCTTTGTGCTGCAGCACCAAATGGTCGGGTTTGGCTGTCTGTCTGGCACAAACAGCTGATAGCATTGGCAACGGAATTGTTGACATTTCCGTATGTAGTCTACCAGCATACGGTGACAGCATTCAAATAGTCCGCTTTGTGGCATTGTGCGATTGCACTGGCCGTACGAAAAGTATTCCATTTGCCGTGCCACCTGTGCAGGTGACAAGCTGCTAAATTTGTGGCGCTGGCAAGTCAAAAGCGTGCGGCTCATATTATATGCAGGGAACTCAATTTCAAATCCTTGATATGTATTTGCATAGAAGTCCCTGAGAGACGGACAGATTGTGAAGTTAGGGTATGGAAAACTTTGAAAGGAAACTTAAGTATTTTATTAAATTTATTCATATTATTTAAGCGATTATTTGTAGAAATTATATTGAGACCATATTTACAAAATCAAGTTCTCATGGCCTTTAATTTTTACAGTTTTATTTATCCGGATGCATTGACCTGGATGAGTTTAACAACAATTTGCAAGACAAATTGCTCGAATTGAGTTGTATTACAATGGCTCATAAAATCATTTCAATAATTTATGATGCCTGCAATAAACATTCAAAAATTCTCTTGAATGCAGTTCATCAGGGAACTACCAAACAGAACCGAAAAGCAAGCCTCAACAACAATAAACAACCAAAAAAACGAAAAAATTAAATAAAATAAATAAATTGAGCGGGGCAAAGAGCAAATACGCTTCAATGGGTCGTAGATATTCAATATATATTTGATTTTTTTTATAAAAATATTTAAAATATTATACTATGTAAGATACATAGTTAATTTAATTCTAAATAAATATTTACAATATTTTACTAAGCAATACATAAACAAAGATTTCACAATTATAAAAAATTTACTTATACAGATTATTTGAAATTACTTGAGAATAATGCAAAAATTATTAAAAATGTTAAATATAAGTAGATATAGTTTTTTTTCGTGAGAGTTATATTCCATTTATTTACTATGCCAAAAGCTTTAATATAATCCATGCCAAGCTCGCTCAACTTGGAGGCGAGCTAAAGTCCATTCAGCCCATGCGGGCGTTACATGTGTGGCTTCCCAACTGTAGTACCCCATTGAGGAAGTGTGCAAGAACAAGACAATTAAATGCAGCGTGTCGAGTGGTCAAATATGGGCGATAGCATTGGAGCAGCTTTAGTCGCGGCACTGATTGTCGTCGACCTGTCTGTTGCCGTGTCTTGCCCTCTCTGTCTCTGTCGGATTTTGGAATCGTTCTGTCTCTTTCGCTTGCGCTGCGGCCGTGTCATTGTGCATTTTATTTGATTCTGATTAAGGGAACTTTGCACTCGATGCAGCTGCAGACACGGCAGCAACAACTGGCAAAAAACATTGAATTGCGATTCATTGGCCAGATTACGTTGCCTTTTGTCTGTTTACATTTGCATTCGCAATGAAGGAAATTGTAAATGAAAGCTGAAGAAGACGCGCTCCAAAAAGCCAAACTGGGCAACGCGTCTACGTATTGATTACGTTTGATTATTGAAATGCATGCGTTGTTTGAGCTCCAGACTTGAACTTGTGGCCCGTAGCTCAAGTACATTGATAGTCGGCACACGCCAAGGCAATTCGTCGTATGAAGCACTGGCCCAGCTATCTTGTTGGAGTGAAGAATTGTGATAAAAGAGCAGATATTCACCGTATCAGATACGGCGTATTGCCTAGCCCAAAGAGCAAACATTTCATCAAAATTAAATTTCAACCTGATTGAGGGAAGTCAAACTTGTTGCAAAAAAAAAAAAAAAAAAAAAAAAAAGCAACATAAGGAAGAAGAGCAGGAAATAAGCGCCACACCAATTGCATAGAACTTGTGTAAGAAGAGAACTTATTTATGATTGCTATCAATAGTCAGCGAGTGAAGTGAATTTATTTCGGATTTCGACGCAACTATTTGCTCTTAGTATCCAATGAAATAGCATTTGCACTCAAGCACAAACTTTTGCTTCAGCACACTTTGAAGTAAGTTTGTAAGTGAATGATAAACAATAAGAGAGCGATTGTTTCAACTCAATGCTAGTTACAGCTTCATCAATAGCACTTAATTTGAAGCTCATCGAAAACACAGTAGCAAAGCATATAAATCGGATATAAGTTGAACTCCTTCGCAGCAATATCTAGTTATTATGAGACTGTATTGGGAATATTTCTAGTTTTGAAACTATCTATATGAAATATCTGTAAACTGATTTGTATATTTTACTTGAGAGCAAATGAAAATATTATGTAACTATCAAAAGTATCTTTTCAGCTTAAAGTTGATACAAATATTTATAAAATAACAAACCGGAATATTCTATTGAAATATGCATAAGTGCAAATGATATTAATATGCTTGTTGCTAAACGAAATGTCTAGATTTATGTCATTATTTTATTATTATGGATTTTAAGATGGACAAAGTAATAGATAAAATAATAAATTTTAAATGATGACTTCTTTCTGTAATTTGAGGAATTTAAGCAGGCAAAAGTTATTATATATAACAGGTAAGAAAGCTCTATCGAGACAACGGTGAACTGATATATCAATAATTTTTCGCGTCCTTCTGCTCACATACGAAACACACACACAAACACACATAAACATACATGGGCTGCAGTGTGTGTTTACTACGGGAATGCCTCAGAAACTGTGGGCCAACTCTTCTAGTGCATGTGACACAAACAAAACTTGAAACTTGAGCTAGGGCAGCTGCATGACAAAAGCTGAATGCTACAAAACTCGGTGTAATGTACATCAATGCCAAAGACGGAGTAATATGAAACTTGTGGACAAAATGTATCCTCATTGCTCACGAATAATCATATGATTCACAGAAATATTAATGCTTTTAGTTTAGATCTTCTAGCGAATTTATGGCAGAGGATAAATCGATGAGACTGCATGACAGAAGCTGAATGATATGACACTTGATGGATGGTACATCTATGAAACTTGTGAAAATAAGTTTAACAATCATCTAGCTATCAGTTTATCAACCAATAAATTTCGAAATGCTGCTGAACCTGTGCCAACTCTTCTAGTGAATGTGGAAAAAACTAGAGGGAAGGCAGCTGCATGACAAAAGCTGAATGCTACAAGATTCGATGTAAAGTACATCAATGCCAAGGACTGATTGAATTCAGTATTAACGAAATAGAAAACATATTCATGATTCACATAAATATAAGCTAAATGATCTTAGCTTGGATCTTCTTGCGAATTTATGGCAGAAGTCAAATGCTCTGGGACTACATGACAGAAGCTGACTGATTGACACTCGAAGCATACATCTATGAAACTTGTGGAAATATTGAGCAGAATTTGCTTGCTAAATGAAGGCATAGCCTTATGACTGATTATGACACTGTGCTCCACTCTTCTAGTGAGTTAAAAAAAACAAAGCTTAAAACTTGAGTTATGGCAGCTGCATGACAAAAGCTGAATGCTATAAGACTCGATGTACCTTACATCAATGCCAAAGACTGAGTAATATAAAGGTTGTGGGAAAATGTATCTTCATTGCTCACGAAATAGAGAACATAATTATATGATTCACAGAAATATAAATGCTCTTAGTTTAGATCTATTAGAAAATTTATGGAAGAAGCTAAATGCGATGAGACTGCATGACAGAAGCTGAATGATATGACACTTGATGGATGGTACATCTATGACTCTTGTAGAAATAAGTCCTAACAATCATCAAGCTATCAGTTTATCAACCAATAAATTTCGAAATGCTGCTGAGCCTGTGGGCCAACTCTTCTAGTGAATGTGGGAAAAACTAGAGGAAAGGCAGCTGCATGACAGAAGCTGAATGCTACAAGATTCGATGTAAAGTACATCAATGCCAACGAATGATATGAATTCATTTTTAATGTAATAGAAAAAAACATATTCATGATTCACAGAAATATAAATGCTCTTGTTTATATAGTCCAGCGAATTAATGGCAGAAGTTAAAAGCTCTGAGACTGCATGACAGAAGCTGAATGCTACGACACTCGATGGAAGGTGCATTAATAAAAATTGTGGAAATATTGATCATAATTTTCTTTATCAGGGAAAAAGCATAGCCCCATGAATCCCTCAAAAATTGTGAACCAACTCTTCTAGTGAATGTGACAAAAACGAAATCTTTAAACTTGAGTTAGGGCAGCTGCATGACAAAAGCTGATTGCTACAAGACTCGGTGTAAGGTTACATTAATGACAAAGACTGAACAATATGAAGCTTGTGGGAAAATTTTTTCTCATTGCTCACGAAATAGAAAACATAATCATATGATTCACAGAAATGTAAATGCTCTTAGTTTAGATCCACTAGATAATTTATTGAAGAATCTAAATGCGATGAGACTGTATGACAGAAGCTGAATGATATGGCACTCGAAGGATGGTACATCTATGAAACTTGTGGAAATATTGAGCAGAATTTGCTCGCTAAATAAAAGGCATAGCCTTATGAATGATTAAGACACACTGTGCTCCACTCTTTTAGGAAGATAAAAAAAACAAAACTTAAAACTTGAGTAAGGGCAGCTGCATGACAAAAGCTGAATGCTACAAGACTCTGTGTAAAGGTACATCAATGCCAAAGACTGAATAATATGAAGCTTGTGGGAAAATTTATTCTCATTTCTCACGAAATATAAAACATAATCATATGACTCACAGAAATATTAATGCTTTTAGTTTAGATCTACTAGCGAATTTAAGGCAGAGGTTAAATGCTCTGCGACTGCATGACAGAAGCTGAATGATATGACACTTGATGGATGGTACATCTATGAAACTTGTAAAAATAAGTGTAACAACCTATGAATAGTCTAACAACCTATGAATAGTCTAACAACCTATGAATACATCAAGCTATCAGTTTATCAACCAATCAATTTCGAAATGCTTTTTAAACTGTGGGCCAAATCTTCTACTGAATGTGGTAAAAGCTAGAGGGAAGGCAGCTGCATGACAAAAGCTGAATGCTACAAGCTTCGATGTAAAGTACATCAATGCCAAAGAATGATATGAATTCAGTATCAATGAAATAGAAAACATATTCATGATTCACATAAATATAAATGATCTTAGCTTCGATCTTCTTGCGAATTTATGCGCAGAAGTCAAATGCTCTGGACCGCATGACGGAGGCTGAATGATATGACACTTGACGGATGGTATATTTAATAAATTTAAATTTAACAAAAATCAATTAGAGAGATAAACTCAACGACAATAACAATTTTAATACAAGTTCATATATCAATACTTTATTTATGCACCTAAGGTTTCACATTTGACGCAGTGCTTGTCAAACTGTGCTGAAGGTACATTACCTTCGCCTTGCTGTATGCAACATAAATATTTGTGGCATTAGTTAATCAAAACACTTTGATGATATTTTTGCTCTTTTGTATAAGGTTTAGTTTTTATTGAATGATGTTCGTTCAACCGCCTTAGATACATTTAATTTGCTTGTATTGTATAATCTTTGTTGTCGAATTTTCTATATTTCAGCCATAAATTAATGAAGTGAAACATGCTGTTGTTGTTGTTGTTCTGGTTGTTGGTTCTTACTGCTGTTCTAACATGATGTTGTATGTTTCGCTTTCAGGACTCAAGAAAATAATAAAAATGAGATTTTAACCACTTTCGCTCCTATTTCCTTCAACTAATATTTGTTTTCTTATAAATGTAGGGTTATATGCTCTTTGTTGCATCTAAAATGTTTGCGATTAACAACGATATGCACAAATACACATATATGTATATATATATAAATATGTCAATATAGATAGTAGAAATTTGAAGTAACACATAATAATAAATGAATCATAAACATATATATATATAAATATATTGAGAATAGATAAATATGGGGTTAGTTATGGCTCGCCTGTTTGCTTGGGTTGCTCTTGAACTCAACGGATGCATCAAGCGATAAACTCTATATATATAGTAACTATAACAGTTATAGACTGCAAATTCGAGTGCCCCTATGCACAGTGTACAGTTTAGCAACAATTTTCAACTACAGTTGGGAAATCAACATGCTAATAGTGTTCTCTGTTAATTGTTAATTAATCATTTCTGCCATACTATAGCAATAACATTATTCTTTCATTGCGTATATGTGTGTATATGTATATCGGCCTGTTCTGGGCCAATATAAATTATATGTCATATTATTGTTTTCCTTCTTTTTTTTTTGGTTAGTTTTTGGTTTCGATTTTTTTTTTTTTTAAATATATATTATTTTTTTCTTTCGATTGTGTTTGTTTATTTGCGTCATTTTGTTCACTTAATAATTACAATCATAATCATAAATATAAAGTGTAATAATAATAATTATGAAAAACCACTTTTCTCATTGTGATTATTTGTTGTTTTGTTTTTCTTTTGTATACAAACATTGCAAAATATTATTGAATAAGTAAAAACATAATAAACTCATGTGATTTCAATGCTAAAAATCTTTGATGTTGTTTGCTGGTGTTATGTTTGCTTCACTTGCGATTCCGATTTACGACATGCTTCTAATTGTTGCAAGTAGATTTCGAACATTGAAATATTACATAATATTTATAATGATCATATATGAACATGCATATATATAAGTATGTATATATAATTTGAATAACTTCAACAATTTGGGTTCCTTTTGCTTTTGTTTTGTGCTTATAACTAAAAGTAAATTTGCGTCTCAATAAACATAATTATTCCATTTTTTAAAACATTTTTCTGTTCATTTTTTTAAACATTTTTTTTTTTTTTGCTTCTTTTTAGCGCTTTGCTTGCTTGGTAACTTAGAAAATAAATAATGAAAATTACCGAAAAAGAGAAACGTGAATTCCTTTTTCTCAGCAATTCGCGTTTTTATGATTTGCTGCTGCCCGCCTTAGTAGGCGTGGTTGGCAATGAACAGGGAACCGGAACCGGAACCAGCGCTGCCAGCAACATATTTGCCCAAAGAGGCATCGCCGTTAGCCTGAAAATTAGACAGAGAAAAGAGAGACAGAGGATGGGGAAAATGTTAATTAATTTGCCATTAAAATAATACTTTTCAAGTTTCAATATACCCTGGACCCGAGCTAAGTGCGCAGCCTAAACTTTCAACTTTCGCTGCGATTTTTGGCACTGCTCACTGAACCGTAACCTGAGCCGAAATTGAAGGCCAGCCTTACCAGGGGCTATTTGCCAAACTTTTCGCATAGACCTCAATCTAGATACCCACACACACACACACACACGCGTTGGTTGCCTTTTTTGTAATTTCAATTTTCAAGTCTTTTAAAGTAAAAAGTTTATTCGATTGTGGTTAATTGCGCTGCAAACTGTGCCAGGCCCAAAGGGACGAAAAGGTTCCGCCTCTTTTTATTATGCCCCAGGTGCTATTCGGGAACGAAATTCCTGTAATTTTGCGTAAGCCTAGTCATCCGAGATGTCTGTGTGTGTATGAGTGTGCGTTTGAAAGTTGATTCTAAAATAGCCTGACTGAAATTTGCTTTGTTAAAATAATAAATGGTTAGGGAAGACGTAGAAACTGTACAGTTTGACAAGCACAGGCATTTTGAAGGCAAGTCAGAAAGTTTTGATCATTACAAAAAAAAAAAAAAAAAAAAAAAAAAAAAAAAAGAACTTAGCTAATACATACAAATTAAAAGCTAACAGTGCAAATTTGAACAGATAGAAAATTTTGTATCAATAACAAACAGTCAATATAAAAGTTTCAATGCAAAAGTAAGAAAATCAAGCGTAGTCTTATAAAAAAAATATATACCTAAATAAAAGCTAAACAGAGCGCTAAGCTTAAAATTAGCATATTTACAGCAGAATAAAAAGAAAAATAATAATATAAAAAATAAACAAAAATAAAATAAAATAGATCATTCAAATTTTTAAATATTTAATTAAAATTTTTTTGGCTTTTAATATAATTTTCTTTTTCAACATAATTTATTCGAATTTCTTGTTGTCCTGACTTTTGAGTAAATCTAAAAAATGAAATTATATATAATTTCTAAAGTGTTTTCTTTTTATTATTATTAAAATGCTAATTATAGTTGTAGGTATATAAGGTATAAAGTGTGCAACTCCATAGTCTTTGTGCCGCAGATCTGTGAGGAATGTGTTCGGGTTTGGACTCAGCACAGTTAAGCCAATTGGATTCTGATTGCAGCCGTTAGGAGACGCATTTGTTTTGCTTTGTTTTGATTTGCTTTGTGTTTAGTACTTGTGCTGGGCAACAAACAAGCTGGTTGAGGCCGCGAATGAGGGAATCGAACCAGCCACGTATTTGCCTTGGCAGGCGAGTGCATTGGCCTAAGGATTGCGAGGATAAACAGAAACAGAAGAGGGAGAGCAGGAAACGGTTTAGGGATTAATTGAAAAAAAGAGCGTGCAAAACGATTTACAAACAAAGAGTGCAACGAGCATAAAATTAATTAATGAAATGATAAAAACAATTTAAAGTCATGACAAATTTTATTAAAATTAAAAATGAGTTAAATTATAATATGTATATAGATTAATAAATGCAGTAATTAGTATATTATATTAATAATTTTATTTAGATGATATTAATACAGCAATTAGTTTAAGGAATATGTAGTGTGCAAATGATTAATTTTATTAGTAATAAGTTTAGATTTTCAATTCGCATTTCAGTCTGCATCATGCATAAGGTTAGGTTAGCTTAGGAAAGGTATTTGGTAATAAATAAAAAAGGGCAAGTGAGATTATTCAGTGCTAAAATATTTATCATTTCATTTTCCAAAAATTTTGCAGGTTGAAATTGAAAAATATTACGAAAAACTAGAAAGTGCTCATGAGAAGCAATATCACTACGATCACAAATTACAGTTTGGTTCTTCACACTTGGTAAGACGTACGCTCGATAGGACTTTTCGATCATCTAGCTTTTCACGATCCTTGGGTTACAGTTATCCACTAGTCTCAATGAGTATTTGTCTTGCTCAGCAGAAAGCATTTAGTATTCATGATTATCTATATGAAGCCCTTCATCTCTAGCGGCTCCCTTAACAGAGCCAGCCTTATAACAGCCGTATGTGGCATTACCATTAGCCTAAGTGAGGATCGATGGGTGAATGGGGGTTATTCTATGATCGGGATTAATGTATCTTGTCTGCTAGCACCCTACAGCCCCCATGTCTTCACGGACCCAAACTAAAGCTAAGCCCAGACACCATTTAGCCATAACATTTGGCACTCACCTTGGCGCGGTTGATGAGTTCTTGCTGGCCAGCGGCAATGTTTTCCTTCTTGCCACCCCAGGCGCGCAGGACGGAGGCCTGCAGGGCACGACCGTACGAGAAGGTCAGCTTCCAGGGACGGGGCGCTGGGGCATTGTTGATGGCGCTCAAGTTGACAGAGGCCTCCTCCTCGGACTGACCGCCCGACAGGAAGGTGATGCCTGTGCACAGCAAGGAAGCGGTTAGTGAAAGATTAGAAATTTATATCTCGATTTCCTTACCGGGAACAGCGGCGGGCACAGTGCGGCTGAGGGCCGTGACTGTAGCCAGGGCAATCTCCTCGGGTGTGTTCTTCTTGGCGCCCTGGCCAGCGGTGACCATGTTGGGCTTGAGGAGTGTGCCCTCCAGGTAGACGTGGTGGTCGTTGAGGGCCTTGTAGACGGCAGCCAGAACGGTCTCAGTGACCTTCTGGGCGCGATCCAGATCGTGGTCACCATCGGGCAGCACCTCGGGCTCCACGATGGGGACAATGCGCTCCGACTGGCAGATGGAGGCATAGCGGGCCAGCACATTGGCATTCTCCAGGATGGCCTGGTAGGATGGGGTGTTCTTGCCGATCTTGAGGACGCAACGCCACTTGGCGAAGTCGCATCCCTCCTTCTTGTACTTGGCGCAACGCTTGGCCAGATCATCGAGACCCTGGGTGGTTGTCTCATCCTCAGAGCCCATCAGGTTGACAACACCAGTGTCGACCTTGATGCCGGGAATGATGCCCTTCTTCTTCAACAGCTGGACGAAGGGAGTGCCATCATCGGCCTTCTGGTACACAGTCTCGTCGAACAAGATGACGCCCGAGATGTTCTCGGCCAACTTATCGTCAGTGGTGAACAGGAGCTGGCGGTAGGCGCGACGGTTCTCGTCGGTGTTCTCAACGCCGATATCCTTCAAGCGTTTGCCCATGGTCGAAACAGACTCATCGGCGGCCAGGATACCCTTGCCGGGGGCAACGATCCTCTGGGCGATCGACCTGAGCTCATCCTGCAGCTCCTTGCTGGGATAGTTGAAGTAGGTGGTCATCTTTGATACTTGCGTAAAGTTCTGAAATGATGATCCATTTTGAGTTTGATTTTGCGATTTGTTGCGGATCGGTAATTTAATGCAATAAACTGATTGCAACAGTCGAAAAGTGTAAATATGCATTTTGATTTAGATTGGCAAGAAAACAAAAAGAAGTGCGTTCTCCCTATACTTGGAATTTAGACAATGTTTCACGATCTTTGATCTATGTGTGCATATAATGGGCCTGCGTTTGGCTTTGGCAAAGGCGAATTTTTGATGGCTCAACCAGAATGTTAATTTTGTGATACAAAAATGCGATATCTGTCCGAATACTCTATATGTGTATATATAAAATACATAACTATCTATCAAAGGGGCTTAAGGTTTTGAAAGCTTTGCAAATGAACAGCTGTTTTCGATAACTACACCGCTCTCTCTCTCTCTCTCTCTCTCACTCATTTGCTATCTTTTTCAGAACAGAGAAGAGCGTGAGCGCACGCTCGCAGTTGTCTGCTCTGCTGGCAACATTTCTCACGCATATACACAAAATGTTGAGTTGAAGAGCGCTAGCAACAATGTTGCCAAGCAACATTACTGCCGACAATGTTGCTGAGCAAAAGTAGCAGAAATGTTGCTAAGCAACATGTGAAATTTAAGCAAATCGCAGAGAATTGGCTACAGCTATAGGGGTATAAATTATGAATTATATTCACTTCCATTGGTCTCACTCCTTATATAGCTTTTATTCAGTAATCAAAACTACCTATATACATGTATATAGCATACATAAAATGTTGCTTATGCACAAGCAATAATGTTGCAAAGGCAGTTGTAGTCTTGTTAAAATTTGTATTGAAATTCACTTGATAAGCCATTTATAAATGAAATATATTTGAGCAATTAAATTGACATATATACGGTCTATATACAAATTAAACTCCGCATACATATTTATGCCAATACACTCTAAATTCAATTTCGCATAAATTTAATAAATGATTTCAAGGTTGCTTAAAAGCTGAGCTATATTTCACAGTTTCACAACAAAAGCTGCCCTATTGCAGCACACTTTGCTAATTACTTAGCATTAGTCACTAATCGCACAGTGCTTTATTTAATTTATGTGTTTTTCTTATTCATTTTTATTTGTTTTCTCTCGGACAGATCAACCAACCTCGACAATGCTTTCTGAGCAACTGAGCCAAGACCCGACTGCGAGCTGAACTGCAGCCTCGTCTGATGTAATCAGAGCGCTGAGCGCGGCAATTCAGAGAGGGCAAATGTAAGACTCATTTCGTCGGAGAATGAGTAGGGAAGTAAGCGAGAGGGTGGTGAGCTGGGCGAGGGGAAAGCGGAGGGCATGGGAAGGGGGAAGCAGCGGGTCGTGCTGTATATGCGAGAGCTGTGACGTTCACTTTCACTTTCGCTGCGTGACGTGCGCGGCGCGTGCTTAAAAACTTTGACATTGAACAAGGTCAGAGGCAACATGTTGCCGGGGCGAATTTGTGACGTGTTGCTTACGAAACGGTTAAAAAATCGTAAAGCGCGTGTGGCACAAGAACGGAGAGTGAGTAAGAGAGAGTGAGAGAGAGAGAGAGAGAGACAAAGAGAGGGAATGAAGACGAGTAAACGAGAGAGAGAGAGAATGGAATAGTAAAAGAAAAAGTTTTAGATACAAAAAAAAAAGTTGCTATGGTGCTTGACTTGTTTGACATTGAAAAGCACGCACTACCGCAAAAAAAGGTATACAATGTATATATATACAAAGTATATAGGTATATACGTAAGTTTACAAACTGATTAAAGCTTTGGTATCAGTGCAATAAACTGCAGTAGGGCATTTGTCGACTTGAAAATATATGAGCCAATTTAGGAGTTGCACTTGACACAATGGACTATATGCAGCAATAAAGATCCGTTTTCTTGGCTTGGAAAGCCGATTCACTTTTTTCACACACCTACGCTAAACGACTATCGATTGAAGACTGAAATGTAAAGGCAAAGAAGAGACAGGTGATAGCAGCAAAACAAGATAAGCAAGATACAAAAACACAAATTCTTCTATCAGAAAAACACACAAGTAAATGTATGCGCGTGTGTATGTGTGTGCTTGTGTATTTATAAAAATAAAATAGACATATATGCACACATATCACATAAAAGCAGCAGCTTCGAATCGAAAACAAGTTGATAAAATGACGAAAACAAAAATACAAAATGAAATTTTTCGAAAATTATGGAAACTTTGGAAGCATCGAAATCGTCTGCTGCCTGCGCTGTTGTCAGGCGGTTTTAATATTTAACCTTCGACTAAAAAAATAAAAACAACCAAACGAGCCCCCGCCACATTTCATGTAGAGAATATGCGCTATGGTTTTGTTATCGCCCAGCGAGACTGGTTCAGGATGTTGTTGGAGCGGCTCGTGTGTGCAGCGGGGTATCAATAACAGGTCCGGCCTCCCAGACAAGTAGCAATAGGTCAAAAGAGCATAAATACGAACTGCGTCAGCAGCTCCCAAAAGAGGTCTTGGTACACAGGGCGAGGTACAGCTGGGAGTGAGTAAGAGGGGGATAAGAAAAGAGAGAGAGTGAGAGGGACAGTGGTAGAGAAAACGAAAGAGACAGTTGCAAGGGCGTTGTATTGAGAATGAATAGAATCAGCTGTAGTAAGAAAAATACAGCTAAACTAAGCTGAATTATAAATGATATACATATATTTTTGTTTTTGCTGTAGATAACATATGAAACAATAATATTCAAGATAGCTTTCATTCACAAACTGGTTTTTGCGCATTTAAATTTAAGGGTAGCTAGCGTGATTTTTTAATAATTACCTACACGCTTCATATACTCTTCCTAAAATACTCTTAATCTGTATACTTCTCTTGCCCCCTCTCATTCTCTCTCACACCCTTCATTTCCTCACTTTCCATAAGTTAAATTTGCTTATGAAAAGAACAAGTATTCCTTTCTCCCTCGTCCAATCCCTCTCTTTCTCTCTAATCTCTTGATTGTTATCAAGTGGCAGAATTAAAGGTTTCTCACATTCGAAAGGCAAATGTCAATTGACGATGTCAATAAACAAGCAGCAATGACAATATTTAATTGAAAACTAAACGAAAGCTAATCAACAGACGCAAGGAGACAATAATACATGATCGCCTAATTTACATACATATATGCATGTGTATATGTATGTATGTGTGTATTCGTGCACATAAGACTTGTGTCAGCTATTTATAAAGCAACTTGCAGTTGAAGCGCTGCCAACGTGCGAACGAACCGCAGAGTGAAAATCTAGTTAGATTGGCGGTAGGGGTGGGGGTGACGGGCTTAGCCAGTTAGACCGGCAATGCAATAACTAGCACCGTTATACGATAGCTGAGTGCGTACTCAAGTTTCTTATCAGCATTCAGTTGCATAGGTCAACGACGCGTCGTTTGCTGCGATAAGCAGATGGAGGCAGTAGAAAGTTCAAGAGGAATTCATAAAATAAGTAGCCAATAAGAAATTCATTCTAATTAGAAATATTTCCAGTCTAACAAACAACGCACACACATACACACACGCATGCACACACGCAAGCAAACTCCGAGAGCTTTCTGTAACTTTTTTTCAGCTGAATGAAACTACAAAAAAACGATTACGAAACCAACTTGGGTTGAGAACGAAAAAGCCTTGCACTGATATAACCAGATTACGAACTGCACTTATTTTTCTCAATTGCTCTTATTTAATTTATATTTATTATTTTATTTTGTCACACACGTTTGCACAGACACACACTCACCGATCTGGAAAAAGAAACTGTGTGGGTGTTTTCGGTTGCTTTGCTCCGCTCTCTGCTGTTTGGCTACCGGCTGGCTCTGCTGCTGCTGCTGCACTGGAGTTGAGTTGGCGACGCTTTTATTTTCGGCCCGCGAGAAATTCCAAAGCGAAATAAGTAAAAGACAGCCGAGCGTAGGCAAGCGAAACGTCAAAAGGTTGTTTGGAGGTCGTACGGTGTTGTCAAATAAATGCACAGCTCTGTGCCTAAATACTAAATACCAAAAAGCTTTTAGTATCTTAAAGCTAAAGGTTAAGCTTTCCAATTGGTTTATGAACTTGTTGCATTAGTGCTTCTGTTGAGCTTATACTGCTTTACATGGTAGTTTTACTGCTTGTATCGTACTGCACTGCTTGTAACTGCTTGGTGTGCCCTGCTTGTGGCGCTGCAATTTGAATGTGGCAATTAAATAAAAAGAAGCTACTTAATTACATATTAAATGTTGATATGGCAATTCTCATATTAGTGGCAACGCTATCATGTACTTAGCTATTAAGAAGCATAATAAAATCAGTCTCACTTGAACAACCAAACGTTGCGGTTCTTCTCATCCACTCGCGCACAAATACTCGCCAACAGGTTATGGGCCCAGGGCTTATGTATGTGTGCAAAGAAACAGTGTAAAGCAGAGAGAAGAAAGTGAGCTCGAGAAGTTTCTGTGCATAACGGACATTGCAAGCAGAAAAGTAAAACTGAAAATGAGTTCCATGTACAATATAGAAAAGCTGGATGACACCAACTATGACTGTTGGAGTGTCATGGTAGAAAGTGTTTTGGTTCATCAAAACTTATGGGCCGTGGTTTCAAATGAGTTTGTGAAGCCAGAAGATGAAACGAGTGAAGCGTTCAAGACATGGAAACGAGAGAACGACAAAGCAAAAGCAGTGCTAATTTTGTCGATGAGTGCGTCGCAAGTAAACTACGTGAAGAGATGCATTTACGCAAAAGATGTATGGAATGAACTGAAAATGTTACATCAATCATCTGGACCTGTGCGTAGGGTAACATTGTTTAAACAGCTTTTAAACAAGAAAATGGCAGAAGGAGAAAATTTGCAAACGTACATCATGGAGTTTTCAAATATTGTTGAAAATCTATCAGCAATTGGAATTACGTTGCAAGAAGAGTTAATCGTCATCATGCTACTGGCAAGTCTTCCATCATCGTTCGAGAACTTTGTGGTTGCATTAGAAGCTCGTGATGAGTTGCCGAATTTCAGCAGCATAAAATGCAAGTTGACAGAGGAGAGTGAGAGGCGAAAAATCAGCGATCAAAGAGAAGCTACGCAATCATTTTCGGCAAGGCAGACGGGACAAAGAGGCAAAGAACGGGGAAGAAATGAGACGACAGACAGACGCCGGTATTTCAAATGCTATAAGTGTGGTCAGCAAGGCCATTACGCAGCGAATTGTACGAAAGAGGCAAACGAAAAATACGGCAAGGAACGGCGCGGGAAAAGCGAAAGTGTAAATGGAAAGAATAAAGATGCGCATTCAAATCAACGATCGTTTGCTGGCATGATGGGAAACTATCGTATGAGTCAAGATGCTTGGGTTATCGATAGCGGAGCAACATCGCATATGTGCGCACGTCGTGATTTGTTCGATAACTTTGAGCAACACAACGAAAGTATCGAATTGGCTGGAAATAACTTTACGACGGCTTGTGGCAGAGGCACAGTAGTTATCAATAGTCTGTGTGGCTTTGAAATTACTCTAAAAGACGTGTTATTTGTACCAGGGCTGCAGTGTAATTTCATATCAGTTGGAAAGGCAGTCGCAAATGGATGCTCTGTTGAATTTAATTCAGGTTTTTGCAAAGTTTTTGACAGCGAAAATATAGTCATATTAATTGCCAAAAGAATCAGCGGACTGTTTCTGTGTGAAACAAAAAATAATGAAAAGTTGTGTTTATCAAAAGGTGCTGATGATATCAAGAAATGGCATGCACGATACGGCCATTTAAATGTGCAGAGCCTTCGTGAACTGAAAAGTAAAGATATGGTGCGTGGATTGGCAGTAAGCTCTGACATAGATCATTTTGATTGTATAAATTGCTTGAAAAGTAAATGTCACGCTAGACCATTTGAAGATTCAGAGAATAGATCAAAACAAATATGTGAGTTGATACATAGTGACGTGTGTGGACCTATAAGGCAAGTATCGAATGGCGGCGCCAGATACTTTCTCACAATGATTGACGATAAGAGCCGTTACATCCATGTTTACTTTATGAAACAAAAGTCTGAGGTGACCAAGATATTTAAAGAACATGTAACGATGCTAGAGCGTCAGAAAGGTCTGAAAGTGAAAATCATTAGAAGTGATAATGGTACAGAATATGTCAACAAAGATTTTGACGAATATATTAAGTTGGCTGGTATTAAACGGCAGCTGAGTGCACCGTATACCCCGCAACAAAATGGTGTTGCTGAGCGCTGCAATCGGACACTGGTGGAGATGGCAAGAGTAATGCTTAATAGTGCTGCATTAAATGAGAGTTTCTGGGCGGAAGCAGTCGCGTGCGCTGCATATCTAAGAAACCGATCACCAACGAAAGCTCTGGATGGCATAACACCTTTCGAGGCGTTTACAGGGCTGAAGCCAGTTGTCAAGCACCTGAGAGTGTTTGGATGTACAGCAATTGCACTGGAAAAGAGTCCAAAGAAGAAGTTCCAGGAGAGAGGAAAAGAGTATACTATGGTCGGATACTCTGAGTCGTCAAAGGCATATCGATTGTTCGACAAGAACACAGGTGACGTGAAGATCAGCAGAGACGTTTATTTCATCGAGGATAGCGTACGTGAGTCAACCGAGAAAGCTAGCGCTACGATAATGGTTGAAGATGATAATGATGATCAGGAAGGTATACAAGAGGATCATTCTAATACAGAGGAGCAACCTGACGATGATGCTGACGAAGCTGAAGAGCCAAGAAGAGGGCCAGGCAGGCCTAAAATAATCAGAACGGGCTTGAAGGGACGGCCAACTAAACAATACAACGTGGCAAATGTAATGTTAAGCAATAACATTAAAGTTCCTTTAACCGTGCAGCAAGCACAATCGAGTCCACAAGCAGATGAATGGAAAGCGGCAATGCAGGAAGAGTATAACGCATTGATGCGTAATGACACATGGGACGTGGTTCAGTTACCACATGGTCAGAAGCCCATAGGCTGCAAATGGGTGTTTACTTTAAAGACGAATTCATCTGGAGAAGTTGAGCGCTACAAAGCGCGCTTGGTTGCAAAAGGATGCGGCCAAAGGTATGGCATAGACTTCAAAGAGACGTATTCTCCAGTAGTGCGCTATAGTACAATACGTATGATCCTGGCTATGGCTGCAGAATACGAGCTTTATGTACATCAACTTGATGTTTCGACGGCATACCTAAACGGCATTCTGGAAGAAGATATCTACATGCGACAGCCAGAACTCTACGACGACCATTCTGGATGTGTGTTGAAGCTTAAAAGGTCGCTGTACGGCCTGAAGCAAGCTGGTCGGGTTTGGAACACTAAGTTGGATGGCGTTCTAACCAAAATGGGATACAGGGCATGCGAGAGCGAGCCATGTCTGTATACCAAGTGCTCAGATGACCAGACGATAAACCTGATTGCAGTATATGTAGATGATATGTTACTGGCGTGTTCAAGCATGGGTGAGATGCGAGCTACTAAAAAGGCTATATCTTCTGAATTTCAGGTAGTAGACAAGGGTCAAGTGACGAACTTCTTGGGCCTTGAAATCCAACGAGAAGGAAGGACTGGTGCGATACGCGTGAGCCAGAGGAAGCATATAGTGGGTCTGCTCAATGAGATGGGCATGTCCAACTGCCGCACCACGTCAACGCCATTGGAAGCTAACTTCCAAGTGAACTGCGAGAGCGAGTCGTGTAAGCGTGTTGATATCACAGAATATCAGTCTGTGATTGGTTCGCTAATGTATATTGCGCTATGCACACGGCCGGACATCCTACATTCGGTGTGCAAGCTGGCACAAAGGAATTCGAATCCACATAGCGAACATTTTGCAGCAGCAAAGCAAGTTTTGAGGTATCTGCACACCACAGCAGATCTAGCGTTAGTCTACGAGAAGACAGGAGAGGAAATTGCTGGCTATGCAGATGCAGATTGGGCTGGAGACTCAACTGATAGGAAGTCTTTCACAGGATATGCCTTCATGTGGGGAGGTTCGGCATTTTCATGGACCTCGAAGAAACAGAAGTCGGTGGCGCTGAGCAGTACTGAGGCGGAGTATATGGCGCTCTCTGATGCTGCAAAGGAGGCGATTTATTTAAGAAAGCTAATAAGCGAAATGAATCCGTATTTTAAGAAAAATTGTATAAGAATTTATGAAGATAATGTAAGCGCGTTAAATCTTGTGAAGAATCCTATATATCATGCACGAAGCAAACATATAGATACTAAATATCACCATATACGAAATTGTTATGAGAATAAGTTAATCGATTTATCTTATTGTCCATCAAATGAAATGATTGCCGATGTATTAACTAAGAATTTGTCAAGAGTAAAACATATGAAATGTATAGCGTTGATCGGCCTAATGAAAATATAAGAATTGAGGAAGAGTGTTGATATGGCAATTCTCATATTAGTGGCAACGCTATCATGTACTTAGCTATTAAGAAGCATAATAAAATCAGTCTCACTTGAACAACCAAACGTTGCGGTTCTTCTCATCCACTCGCGCACAAATACTCGCCAACATTAAATAATCATATTATTTATTTAAAAATATGTAAAATATAATGAAGAAATGACATTAACTTTTAGTTATTATTTGATTTTGTATTCATCATTTTAAAAAAGGATAATCATTTTCGATGATACGCGTTCCAAAAAAGAAAAGAACGATTTGATATTTAAATTTAAAATGGAAATTATATAGTGACCTTCCGGTAAAACAAAATCAAATAAACAATACATTTTATATGAAATAAAAAAATTTAAAAAATTATAATTGTTCCACGGTTTTTTTTTTTAGCTTTAACTTTGTGCAGATCAATTGGATTGCCTAAAATAAATATTATTTATATATTCTAAGGTGCAATCACTGCAATTGTAAACAAGCACTATGCAGTTGCTCTCTTCTCGTTTTATAAAATTTGAATACTCCTGTAAACTACTTCATTAGACAACATTAGAGAAAATGAGTCTAATTGAACTAATTATGATGCGAATATAATAAGCTGATCCTGTACATCGTCTATTATCGCTATTCCATATACGCAACCAAACAGGTATTATTCAAATTATGATAAGCAGGATTTCGGTGTTGCAAAACCGAATTGTTAAGGATATTATAGAAGCCCACACAAAAAACTGGCCATTAAGCTGCATGCCTCCTTTGGTTGCCATTGTAAACACTAATAACAATAACAAAGCACTTGAAAACATGCCTGACCTCCAGCAACGCAGAAGGACTCAAGTCAACAGCCTAACGGAACAGCTGATGAAGTGAGCCACAAAATTCCCAATATTCCTCATTCGCTCATTTCGAACAGTGAGTGAAAGAGACTCTCTCTTCGAGGCAGACTCGCTCCACTTGTTTTTCGCGTAGTGGGTCAAACTAGTGGTAAAATGCTAATGAAGGCCAATGACTGAGCCTGATGGAATAATTAACTGAGTTTTTAATTGAAGGAATAATTCATAAATAATTGAGGGTCTTGCTCTTGTCCTGCTCAGTTGCAACCGTTCACAGGCTGTGTGTTCGCTTTCCTCTTATCTAATGCAGCAGCCGCCAGCCGGAAAGCCAAGAGGAAAATGGTCTGCTCTCTGTTGTGCTGGCACTCGAGTTGAGCTCGCCTGAGCGCCCGCTCGTTCGCCTCGTGCGGTCTTCGTGTCGTTTGGGACAGTCGTCCCACTGTGCGGCGAGTTGTGTCTCGCATTTGTCGCCAGTTTCAGTTTCAGTTTTAGTTCAACTTCGTGCGTCGGCCGGATGAGTTGTGTGCCAATCGCGCGGCTTTTCAACAACCACACGTGTTGCATTCGTTCTCGAGTCAACTGGCCTACGCTGACGTACACATACGGACGGACGCACACACACGCACACACACCCACAGTCGCTCGCACGCAGACGAGCAAATTACGTTACGTATACGCCGTGGCTGCCATTGCCCTCAAGGCGGCAACAGCGACAACAATTACGCGACTTTGTTATCGTGTGTGTGCACCAAAGCAAGAAAATTATGTGAATTACAAGTGAAGTGCAAACAGCACCAGCAGCGAAATATAAAGAAAAAGGAAAATAAAAAACAAAACAAAACTGCAAAGAAACAACAGCAACAAACACAAATAAAAAGCAAACGAAAAGGAAACACAAGAAAAGTAAACGGTGAAAACAAAGTGTTGGAGCTTAAAGCCATTGCGCTGAGTCTAGGCGGTTGAGCATGTTAAACGCTTTGCATAATTCTGGTAAGCATTAAGGCCCATAAATTGTGGCCCGCAAATATAAAAACACACGCACTTTAATATGCGTATATATTTATAAAATATATACATTTGTATGTGTGTGTGTGTGTGTTTTTATTTATATAATATTTATATACCTTATACGATAATATATACATATATATATATATATATATATATATATATATATATATATATATATATATATATATATATATATATATATATATTGTATTTATCTGACAAATTTTGTGGCCCTGCGGTTCGTATGCAGATTTTGTTGTGGTTGCTGCTGTTTTTGTTATTTTTTTTCGATTCTTCCGTGCCTACTAAATTCGTAATATTGAGAAATTGATGAGTGCTTCGAGCAGCGCCCGCCTAACATCCTGCCTGGCTGTGGCTGTGGCTGTGGCAGTGGCAGCCACTTCATTAATATGCAGCAGGCGACATGCGAATGCTGTGCGTTGTCAAGTCGCCCTCTGCCCAGCCCCAGTCAAAAAGTTCTATATAACCAATACCCAAACACACACACACATACACAAAATGCCACTGTGTGTGTGTGTGTGTATTGTGAACCTTTCGTTTGGCGTCTGCATTCGTTGAAATGAGTATCCTATAGCTGGCTGGCTCTTTGGCTGGCTGACTGCCGTAGCTTTATCGTCGTCCTCCCTCTTGCTAATGATAATGTTGATTCTTGCCTTCCGCCACAATTTGCTTTGAACTTTGAGCTTAACCAGCAGACCAGACCAGACCAGACCAGACCAGACCAGACTAGTCCCTGTGTCCTTGCCATTGTTGTGGGCATTTATAAAACGCTTGTTACCTCTCACCAGGTGCACAGGGGGTGTGGCCAACGCTTGAACTTTCCATTTTGCGACACACACTTGTTATTACGACAGTTCTCGGATCTGAGCTCAATTGCGGAAGAGCCTAACCCTGATTGTAGCTGTTGCCATTTGCATTTTAATCATTTATTGGAATTAATATCCACTTTGTTTTGTTTCTGCTAAGCATACGATACTTTGGCGTAACGTCTAACGGCTATTAAAGACTTTACAATCCAATTTGTTTTGCTTTAGTTTTGATTTTAATTTTATTTTATTTTCAATTCTAATTAATTTAATATGAGATGATTTAATATTTAAGTTAGATATATGAATATTTATTTACACAAATTCTCTAAGCAGCTTTAGCATTTACATGAGGTCCAATTTACTGTGTGAATAAAGCCCTGAATTGTTTTTCTGTTCTCAGATAAAATATATAAAACTAAAATTTATTGAAAATTTAAATCCAATAAAAAATAGTTTTAATTTACTTAGCTTTATTCTATATCCAGACTTTATCCCTTTTCCCTCTCATCATATCACTTTTGAAAATGCTTTAAATAAAGCTATTAAATTCGTTTAAGAATTTTATATTTTTATGGGAGTTTTAATAAAATTCTAAATCATTCAATAAAAAAACCTAATATATCTTAAAGAGAATTGCAAATAATGTTAAACAAAAATATTTTACTTCATGCTATCACAATTTTTCAGTTTTTTCTATAATTTAACTTAATGCAAATAAATCACAATTAATTTACGCAAATCAATAGGAAATTAAATCAACATTTACATTGTTTAACGAATAAATTATAAAAATTAAAAAAAGCGTCAATTAAATGCGGGGCATGTAAATAATTTGTATTGAATAAAAAAGAGGATATATATGTAAATAATACATATAATTATATATTTATATAAATTATCAGCGATACGATTTATTATTTATTCAAATTCAAGCATTAATTACACAGGAAGCTGTAAATTAAATTATAGAATTGCATTATAAATGTTTATTTATTATTATTTTTTTAATATTATTTGACGGCAATTGTTAAGGCGCTTTACCAGCATTTAATTCAATATTAATTATTCGAGCGAATCGTTTCATAGATTGTCCTGAATCGCAGGCCTGTTAAACCTTTCAGTATGCATGGTATTATTTTTGTTCAAGTCGTGCTTCAATTATGGCATAAAAAAAAATAAAGAAAAACAAGAGGGCAAATCACAAATTGCTAAGGCAAATGAAACAACATGAAAATGTTGTAAAATTATTTCAATTCATTCTTACGCACGCATGCCCTTGGGTCGCAACTCCTGCCAATTGGCATTGTATTGGTGCGGCCCCGAAAAGTATGCTACACGCATTTGCTTGCCTGCGTACGTATTTTGTACAATTTGTTGTGTTCGGCTTCAGTTGTTTACTGCCAGCAAAACAACGAAGCAACAAAAATAAAATAAGCAAAGTAAATCATATTCTGTGTATATGTATATGAAAATAAAAATGAGAACTCTAACACCCACACACAGACACCGCACGCACAACATCAGCTGCTGCTCAGAGTTTTTACTCAACTGTTACTCAACATTTCGGCATATTTTTTCCTTAAAATTCAGGAGTAAGGAGTGGCCCACGCCTACTGTGCGTTAGGGGTATACGTGCATTTAATTAATTTATGCCATATGCTTACATTTATTTCGCTTAAGAGCTCTCATTGAGAGTGGAATCAGATTTGAATTAGAATTTATAGCTGACGGAAATTCAGGGAAGCTTAAGCAAAGCCCAAATTAATGAGCTCAGCTCGAGTGGCTGGACTTTTATGTGTATATTAATAATAAATAATTAAAATGAAAATTAAAGCTATTAAAAAAAAAAAAAAAAAAAAAAAAAAAAAAAACCGAGAAAATGAGAAAAATTATATTTGAATATTTAACATTTTATATATATATTTTTTTATTTATTTAATTATTTATTTATTTTATTTATTTATTTATTTATTTTTAAATATATATATACATTTGTTTTTATTCTTTAGTATTATTGATATGATATTATTATTATAATTTAAAAAATTAATAATAATAATAATAATAAATTATTAAATTAAATTATATTATATATATTTATTTCTGCGATTATATTTATTAATTTAAATCCTTAACAAGGAAATCCTATAATTTATACCTCAATTGTTGGCTAAAAATAGTAGTTGTAGTGTTGTAAACGTCTTTGGAATTCGTAAGCTGGCTTTAAGCCACGGCTAAGGCTGAGGCACAAAGATCAGCTCCGGCTATTGGCTCATAATATTTCTTGAATTCGTTTTTATGATGCTTATTAAAATGGAAAATTGTTGTCGTTACTTGAAGCTTTGTATGAAGCGCTGCAGGCAGCGTGTGCTTGTTGTTATTATTGTCATTATTATGATTATTATTATTATAGCTAGGCATTCAGGCCAACGAATTTGTTGTTGGTAGACTCGGTCCCCGCATTTTCCCGGGTGCAGGGACTCGTCGTGCAGCCCCCCAAGGAATGCCCGAGCTGTGGCAAGTCAAGGCGTGGAAATTGCGAGGCAAATGGAAATTCTGTGCGACTGATGGCTGGCAACAATTCGTATTGAATGGAATTTGGTTGCTGAATGAATGGCAAGCGAATGAATAAGGGCAAATGAAAAGAGCCACCAGAGCGCCGGCAAGGGCTTCAGTGGGTGCTGCAGCAGGGGAGGGGGCTGAGCGATGGCGGGCAAGAGTTGCAGCTGGTTTGATTATAAATAACGTTAAATAAGCGCACATGAATGCATTTTGATTGTCTGCTGTAGTTTACGGCACGTTTCCTTGCCTTGGCATGGCGCATGGAAATGAAGGGCGGCAAACTCGCTAGTCCTTTGGCGACTCAGCGCGACGCGACGGCAGTCGCTCTGTAACTTCCTTAAATGCCGCAGCAGCAGAGGCAGAGGCAGCGACAGAGGCACTAATGTCGCAGGCAACGTACATTTGTATTATTTTTTATTTATTCGCTTGCCACTTTGTATGAGAATCGCAACTGCAGTCAGGACATCGTAAGCGACATCAGCGACGTCGCATTTCCTTGCTGCAATTTTCCAACGCGCGCTACGCTTTCTGCTCCTCCTCATCTCTCTTTTTTTCGCATTTTTTTATTTTTGTATGTCGGTTATGCGCCGCTCTTTTTTGAGGCCATGCAAAATAATGTTTTATATGTTGCAATAAATGTACGAGTCTTCGCATTCCAGCGGAGCGCAGCCCAGTCCGCCCACTTCCCCTACAGTCGCATGACATTCCCATTCGCATTGCCATTGCTCTTCCCTTTCCCCTTCCCATTCGCCTTCCTTTTCGCATTCGCATTCGCATTCGCATTTACATTTGCGGAGGCAACGCGCATACGCAATGTTGTACGCAGTTATCCTTGCGCCCATTTCAGTCTGGCTCCCAGCGAGTGTGTGCCTGTGTGTGTGTGTGTGTGTGAGTGCGTGAGTGTATATATGTGTGTGTTTGCTTCTGTGCTGCCCACTTGCCAACTGACAGGCAACCAAATTTGTTGATCTACGAGCAAGGTCCCAGAAGTAAATACACTTCAATTTCCACAAAAGACTTAAAAATATTCCAATTTACTTTTATTTGTGCACCAACAAAACATTTTTAAATAAATGAATTTACACTCTGGGAGCGTGTTTTTTATTTCGTAGTCCAAGCGAGCTAGCATATGATGTAGAGAAATGGATATAGCTTTGCTTGTTCCTGCGTATATATGTATATGGAAATCCCGCCTAAATGTGGATAAGTCAACTTGTCTCTATGACTTCAATTTAATCATAACAAGGAGATCTTGCCAGCTGCATTTATTTTATATTATAAGGCAAAGATATATACAAATATTTTCCCGATATCCTCACAGAGTGTAAATCATTTTATTTCATAATCGCAAAAGCTATTAAAAAATATTAAATAAATCTGAATATTTTAAAGTAATTTTATAAACATAATATCATATATTAAGCTGCAACATTAAGTTTAACCTAAAAAACTAATTTTATGTGTATATATATTTTTTTATACCAAAGTTGCGAACTACTTTTGATTATATATGAGAAGCCGTATTCTTTGCTTAGTATTAAATTCCAGCTTGCTGTAAACATCCTATCAACACATATTATATTACATAGAGAGTATAGAAATCTTTTATTCCCGTAGCTGCCAGTTAAAATCATATCATAAAAGGAATATCTATCGTACGTTATGCTTAAGCTCTTTCATAAGGTATAATAAGGACTTCAGCAAGGATATTAATACTTCGGCACTTGCTTTCCGCTAGATTAAACAGACTTTACATGTTGAATTGCGACTGTCAAACGTTTACATTCCGACACTGATGTGATTGGACTTTATTTTGCTTGAGGGCAATCCGATTAAGAGATTTCATTAGCTACGGCAAAGTGACTTTGAAATATTTGGTGCATAAATTATCTCATAGGATTCTTGGCAAGTGGCATAAATGGGTTTAATTAAAGTCATATTAATTCAACTTGATTTCCCACTTCGTCTGCTGCTCGAGTGCTGCGTGAAGCCCTAATGCATTCCATTGGGATTCCGCTTTTGCATTGCTTAACAAAAGAAATTAATCGTATGACAATTTAATTAAAGATCAAATGCCGAGTTCCTTTCAATTTCAGTTGGTGCCATAAATGTTTAACGAAGCGTCTGAAATTTTTGATTTCTGAATTCGCTGCTTGTTTGTCTGCGGCTCGATTGTTGCTATTGTTGTTGTTGTTACTGTTGCTGTTGTTGTTATTGTTATTGTTAACGTTAACCCAATAGGCGCTCATTTGGGCCCTTTGCGAATTGTGAACTGTTCTCGTTGCTCCCGTACTCCTGTTGTTGTATTAATAATTCGTGCGTTGCGCTTGTGTCACGTTTCGCAGGACGAGAAATTCGCAGAGCGTTGCCATTGCCGTCGTCCTTGTTGGCGTCCTTATCGACATTGTCATTTTTTCCTTTTTGCATAATTTTTGGCTAAAGCCAAATGTTTAAGATGTTTGCCCCAAAATACCAACGAGAAATGTCGGCGAGAGCGAGAGAGTGAGAGGGAGAGAGAGAGAGAGAGAGGGACTGAGCAAGAGGGCTAGAGATAAGATATGCTCACAAAAGTTCGTAGAGTGGAATGTTTTCATTTTTGTGCTCAAGCAGCAGACCATGAAAATCAACATACGAATTCATGCCTCCCGCTCCCCGCCTACCGCCTCTGCCACGCCCTCTTCCACTTGCCTGCACACATGTTTTTCTCTCTCTATATACATTCTGTATGCTCTACCAAATGCACATCAGCAGATGCCATGCAAAGTTTGTGCAAATGAAAAACTCGTCAATTGCACAAAATAAGAAACGAAATAATCAAGCAGAGAAAATAAAGCAAAGCAAACTATTTCAAAATTCCACATACAAATGGCATGTTATCAAAAGTCGCAAGAGCTGAGATGAGAAACGGCAAATCACTTGGACAATCAGTTTACAGCAAGGAATTATCATCACAATCGAATAAATGCGATAAACGGAAAATTGCGTTTGCCAAAACCGAAGCCAAAGCTTTGTCAAAATTCCAGAATAAGATAATGAAAATTGCTTTGATATTATTTTGAATTAAACTTGTTTTCATTTTTTGTCAATTTGAATTATTCGGTTGCAGTTGCAATTTAAATTGACCTGAATTAATTCAGAAAGTTGAATGTGAAGATATATATATGTGTATATGTGAAAACTAATATTCGCTTCAGCTGATTGTCGGATAGCCCTCAGACGAGTGAGACACTGTAATTTACTCTGTGCTCATTTTACTTCGATTTGATTTTTCTATAACCTTAGAACCCTAACCTTAACACGGAATAATGAGATAATGTGAAGTGTGGGAGAAAATCATTTTAAGAGCGAATAATTTTGGATTCTCCCTCTTCCAACATGTGAGCACTAAAATTTATTGATATATTTGTGGAGGTTTTAAGGCGTAAAGTCCACTTTACAAAATTGAGAGGTATATTTATTATGTATAAAATAAAATAAATAAATAAATAAATAAATAAAAATAAAAAATCAAGATTGCTAACTTAATAATTTATGCTGTCTGTGTAGTAAATACGAAAATATAGAATTGTGTAGTATATACATATTATAGTTGATAGTAATATTTAATTATAGGAATTGAAGAAAGTATTGATGTAGCTGCTATCCATTAGAATCCTCTCTCTCTCTCTCTTTCTCTCACTCTCTATACTTCCTCTTCTTTAAATTTTAAACTCCTTTGCTAGGCAATGCCATTTAACGACTCTCGCTCGAAGCTCTCATTGCAGCAACCTGCGTGCACATAAACATCTTTATCTATGCATCACTTAAGTTGGAATTTTATTTTCTTGGCTTTCAGTTTTATATGGAGCTGACTTATGCATTAAAAACTATTAGATAACTTTAGCGTAGTTGAGTTCGCTTTGAGTTTTGCAGTTGGCCAAAAAACTTTAATTTGACTTTTGCAAAGAAAATTTGAGAAAACGAAAGAAGAATACTTATACACATATATATTGCAGATATACATATATATTTCAATGAGTATTTTTTGGGGTAGTGAAAGCCGGTCAATACCCTCGGCAGCTGTCAGCAACTGTGGCTTACTCACATGCCATTACAGCCCAAAAGCTGGCTTCAATTTCCTTTCAGCACTTAGAGTTTTATTTCTTCTGCTTCTTCTTCTTCTTCTTCTTCTGCTGTCTGCCCACCTGCAGTTTCGCAAAAAAACTTTAGTGGGGCAAAAGAAGTAAAAAAGTGTTTGGTAAGTACTTTCGCTGTCTCGCTCTGGCATTCACGTTTTGGTGTCGCTCTGCGAACTTTTGCCCCACTGTGGCAACTATTTAAATTCGGTGTTGGGCTTTTCTTTCTTTATTCCTTTTTGTTGTTTTCTGTGGGTTGATCTGCATGCAAAAAGTTTGCTATAAATAATCTTTGCATTTTTATTGTGCATTTTTATGCATTCAGTGCTTGGGTTCGATATCGAAGTTAGCTTGGAAATAAATATGAAAAGTTTTATTTATGTTTGCCACCCGGACTAAGCCGTGGCTAGAGCGCCGAGCATCGAGCGTCGAGCACCGAGCCGAGCACCGAAAAAGTCCACGGGCGCTATATTTATGGCATTTGTTTGCCAACAAGTTTCAATAGCTCAATCACGCCATCGGCCCACCTAAACAAATAGAAATCACATGCAATATGCCCACCCACCCGCTCCACATAGTTCGCCCCGCTGGCATTCCATTTCAATTTCCACAGCTATTTGATTTTCTTTTGTTTCGCCGCACACAGCTCGAACGACAAACATCATCAATGTGAGTGCCGCGTGGCTTGTGCTGTGCTGCTAGCTGCTCCTGGGGGCAATGAAATCGAGGAAGCTGCCCAAGGTTTGTGGCCTCAACTGCTTGACCCTACTCTGTATACCGTTGGTGTTGCCCATCCTAAGATGCACGGCCGTCGGCACCGGCTCAGCCGGCAGCAGCAGCAGCAGCGGCAGCGGCAGCGGCAGCGGCAGCGCCAATGGCGGAGACTTCGATTACCGGCTGCAGCGGGTGAGGAACGTGCTGAAGGAGGTGCCGCTAATCGATGGCCACAACGATTTGCCCTGGAATATACGCAAGTTCCTCAAGAACCAGCTGAAGGACTTTCACTTCGGCAGCGACCTGCGCGAAATGGCGCCCTGGTCCTCGAGTGCCTGGAGCCACACGGATCTGCGCCGGCTCAAGGAGGGCATGGTCTCGGCCCAGTTCTGGTCCGCCTACGCGCCCTGCTCCTCACAGCATCTGGATGCGGTGCAGCTGACGCTGGAGCAGATCGACTTGATACGTCGCCTGGTGCATCTCTATCCGCATCACATGGCCCTGGTCACCAGCGCCGCGGGCATCGAGCAGACCCATCGCACGGGCAAAATCGCCAGCCTGATTGGCGTCGAGGGTGGCCATGCGATCGGCACCAGTCTGAGTGTGCTGCGCATGTTCTATCAGCTGGGCGCCCGCTACCTGACGCTCACACACACCTGCAATACACCTTGGTAAGTGAAATTAATGACTCCACTGACTCGACTCAGCAGCGCATTGACTCTGAACAACGTTCACAGGGCGGACTGCTGCAAAGTTGACGAACCGGGCAAGTATCCGCACATAGGCGGACTCTCATCATTTGGCAAGGTGAGTTTTTCTAGATGAGTCTAGTGTAGATGAGTCGAATACATTCAGTTAAAATAAGCATATTCAGATTCAGATTTAATTTATATAATTGTTTGGTCTCAGCAGATGAGAGTAATATTAGGCATAATAATTTCTATTAAGAGAAATGCTAGGCTCACTTGACCCATAAAAATTCGAAACATTCTTAACACACATGCAAATACACACACAGGGCCGTCCATATTCCATATTCGTCCATATTCGGTTCGACTGGACCGATAACTCTTTGGGCCCATTCTAATCGACGAGGCTTGTCCGCAGGTAACGGAGATTCTATACGGGAATTAATACAAGTGAACGTCGATAATTCGTTATAATGTGGTTCGAGCATTGCCCAACTGCAGAGAACGCCGATTTCGGACTGTCCTTGGCGACGTCTCAATAATTACGGACCGTACGAGAGCAATATTCTCATTCGATCGCCTTGGCCACTTTTGATTTGGCTCCTTTGTATTAAAAAAAAAAAAAAAAACATAAACAGTCGAAAACATTTCGTACAATTCGTTCTTAGCAGACCTACTTTTTATATTAGTTAATTTTTTTACACGCATGTTGAGCTTGCAAAATTGACTTGTTTTGTTGAATGAATGAATGAATTTGACAGGGCTTGCGTGACGTATACTAACTCATAGTAAAAATTATCTGGGACTTAAGCTTCCAAAGCGGTATTTTTATACGCAATCTGGAATCACTGCGAAAAGATATAAGGTTGCCAGAATATGGACTGTTTATTTATTTATTTCACATTTATTGCATTAAAATATATAAATTTGTCTAGATATATATTTACTTACTGATAATTTCAACTTCTTGTCCATAGCTGGTGGTGAAGGAAATGAACCGCTTGGGCATGATTGTTGATCTGTCGCATGTGTCGGTGCCGACAATGCTGGACGCTCTGGCCACATCCCAGGCGCCGCTCATATTCTCGCACTCCTCGGCGCATGCCATCTGCAACAGCTCGCGCAATGTGCCGGATCACGTCCTGCAGCGAATTGTACGCAATGAAGCACCGCATGCAAGCTGGGTTGGGCGTTTATCTAATGACCCTTTTTTTCGCTTTGCAGGCCACTAATGGAGGTCTGGTCATGGTTGCATTTTATCCGCACTTTGTCAGCTGCTCGGGTCAGGCGACTCTGCACGATGTTGTGGGTGGGTTAATGCGGTCTCCAGAACAAATTGAAGTTAATTAACTAACTGAATTTTTCCATTTCCATTTTCCAGATCACATTAACCATATTAGAGAAGTTGCAGGCATTGATCATGTGGGCATCGGCGCGGGCTACGATGGCGTCAATCTGTAAGTTTACAAAGTTCTCAAATCGTCTTTTAGTATTTTGCTAATACGTAGTATTAAATTGGTATTTAAATGGTAAATTTTCCTCTTTTTGTTTGCTATTTGAACAGAGTGCCCAAAGGCTTGGAGGATGTCTCCAAATATCCGCATCTCTTTGCCACGCTGCTCGAATCGGACAAGTGGACAGAGGCGGATATAGCCAAGTTAGCTGGCAAAAACTTTCTACGCGTCTTCAACGAGGTCGAAGCGGTGAGTACTCCTATAGTAGAGTTGCAGTTTTTAGCCATTCCATTGCTCATTTTGTGTGCGCATTGGGAGCATTTCTCTCATGACTTTGCCCAGTTGCGTGTTATACCTAGAGGATTACGGCTTAGGCAGTGCTCGGGACAAAAGCACATTTCTCGGTCAACAAAAAACATGTCCAGCATTGAGCCAGTGCTCGGCCAGGCCAAAATAAGCCACCAAGAAGCTGGAGCTGAGGCTGTAGCCACTGCCGTCGGCCGTCGGCCGTCGTCCGTCTCTAGCCCGCTTGTTATTGCACTTCGAAAATTCCTTTCAAAGGATAAAGAGAATAATGTGGCTTTGCAGTGGAATTTGCACATACTTGGTGCGGATAGCAGGCGAGCCAACGAGCGAGCACAAAACGAAATGGAGCAAGACTCGAGACTCTGGAGCGTCTCTGGCGTCGAAAAGACGCAAGTGAAATAATTTTAAAAGGATTTTCAAATGGTTATTCCGATATTTATACATGAGCACGACCAGCAGCAGCAGCAGCAGCAGCAGGAGCAGCAGTTGTCCGTGCAGAAGCAGAAGCTGTTGCAGTTTGTTTGCGGATGTGGTCAGCTTGTTTGCTGTGTGCTTGGCTGGCCAGGATCGGCATGCTTGCAGCTTCTGTTTGTGCCTTTGCCAGCTCAACTGTGGCTGCTACTGCCTCTGATGCTGTCACTATGGCTGCTCCTCAAGCAGCATTCAATTTAAATCAATAGCAATGCTCGACTGTTGCACTCTCTGCGTGTGTGTGTGTGTCTGTGTGTGTGTGTGTGTGAGAGTCCTTTGAGCGGGCCACTCCATTGACTGCGAATGCCACTCAATGCTTAGCGCCATTCAGTTGAGAACGCCCAAAGCGTTGCTGCACAGTCGAATGACTGCCAGAGCCAACATTTAGGCTTTAACTGCTCCAGCTGGTAACTGTGGCAAGTCAAGGACCTTCTGGTGTATACAAAGGAGTCCATATTTTTTTAAACGAAGCTAACATAGTGTCTTTTGTTACGCATGCTCATGGCCAAAGATTTTTTCTCAATTCAGAAACTGTATTTAAATTGGTATCTTTATCTTCTTCTTCTTCTACTTCTTCTTCTTCGAGTAGACAAAGCTGAAGCAATTTTTGGATTTAATTGATTCTTAGACTTGATTAAATTCACTTTGATGCAACCAGGTTTCATTTCTATCTGCCTAATAATAAGCAGTATTCCATTTGTGGCCACTTGGTTATGTTTGCTTTTGTTGCGCAACTAATTCAAAATGCCCGAACGGCAAGGGTAATTTGAAGATTTAATAACAAATATAAATCATACGCCCCTTGAACTCGGCTGCTGTGGCTCGTATTTTATTGCTATTGCTCATTAAAAATGCCCCTCCCCCTCCAGCAGCAGTTGCTCCCCCCGCTCATAAGTTGCGCCCCACGAAAAAGAGATGCCGCAGCATTTTTAATTTTGCGCTTGTCTCGGCGTCTGCGAACTTTAATCATATTCTCTCTGACTCGCTGTCTCTGTCTCTGTCTCTGTCTCTATTGTCTGCATCTGTCTCTGTCTGTGTGTCTGTCTCTGTCTCTCCTTTCTCTTCTCGGCCAGCTCTGAGCCGTCTTATCTGCCTGCAACATTGTAATTAGTTTTGGTACTCGACGCTTCTCTTCCATGGGCATTAAGCAAAAAGTAAACTAGTATTTCCCAACAATAGGCTCCTCTATGTGATTACAATGCGCATTTTTATATACATACTTACTTAGCAATGTACTACCGCACGGAAAGGGGCAGGAGCAGGGGCAGGGGCAGGGGCAGGGGCTGGCATTAAAAAGTGTTGCCGGCTTTTGCAAAGCGGGTGATTAAAATCGCTGCGCTTTTATTACGTTTAGCACTCAGAAGCAATGGAAAAAAAGAATAAAATATATATTTATATATATATAAATGTATATGAATTTGTATGGGAAGCAGCCATATAGTAAATATAAATATGTATTACGGGCTTTACTGCTGTTTATTATGTGGAATAATGCTCATTAAAATTTGTGCTCGCATTGTAATACTTTGTGCAGGTTTTTTTTAATTTATTTTATTTTTATTTTTTACTATTTTTTTGCAATGAGTAACTCAGCCACAAAGTAATTAAAAACGTTGCCCAAGCGCACATTTTTTATTTGAGTATATATTTATATATATATACATTTTGTATTGCTTTGATCTAAGAGCCTTTGGGCCAAAGGCTTGATAGAAAATCCGAGCGGCACTCTTATGCCAAGCCCGTTTATCGAGCTTGGTGACCCGAATTCACAATAAAATATATATTATCGCAGCCAGCGTCGCCTGTAATGCAATTAAATGAACACAAAAACCAGTTCAAATGTTCAATTATTAGACGCTTAATGCTCTTTCCCCAGAGAGCGACCCCATAGACCCGAATCACTGGGCCGCAGTAGGTCAACAGGGAAACGACTCGTCTCTCTCACTCTCCCTCTCTCTCTCTTTCTCTGTGTGTGTGTGTGTCTGTCTATGTTTGTATTTGTATTTGTGTGGGCGTCTGGAGTGGGCGTTGGCATCGTTGTGATAATTAAGCAAGTCATAGAAATTAGGCAAAAGGCCATTTTAATGATTGTCATCTCTTATGCACACACTCACACGCATACAGATGCCCATTTGATACCCTTTTAATGCTGGACACTCACGAGAATGAAGACTTGAAATTGTTCTTGTTTGCTATTTAAGCTCCCTGTAATTTAAATCTTTATATAGCTGTATAATTTATACTTCACGTTACTTGCATCTCTATAGTTATTATGGTATTATATTATGGAAATTTATAAATATATTATGGAAATTTGAAAATGTATTATTATTATTATTTTTTTAAACTATGTCAGTGCTTTAATAAATATTAATTTTATAAATATATTTCTTAGATTATCTTGTTTTTTGCTTTATAATTTTTATATTCAATTGAAAATTTTCTAGTCCATGAGTTTAGTTTAATGGTTTAATCATTAAAAATAATTTGTAGAACTAATTAATTTGAATAAGTTATTATTAAAAAAAATAAATAAAAAAAGTAAATCATTGTAATATTATATTCAAATTTTATAATATATTTTAAGTGATTCATTTGTCAATTAGAAAGTTTTTTTTTATACCCTGAACCCATTTTCAATGGGAAATCAGGGTATAATGGTTTTGTTGAAATGTGTGTAACAGGGAGAAGGAGGCGTGGCAGACCCCACAAAGTATATATATTCTTGATCAGGGTGACGAGCTGAGTTGATTTGGCCCTGTCCGTCTGTCTGTCCGTCTGTCCGTCTGTCCGTCTGTCCCGTATGTATGAACGCGTCGATTTCAGAAGATATAAGAGCTAGAGACTTCAAATTTTTTTTTAAATGTCCGTAATTACAGCGCGCATATCAAGTTTATCATTAAAATTCGATAACTCATCCCGATCTTTTTTTATCGATAAAAAACCTTATCGAAAACCAGTTATAAAATTATATCTCCTACACCTTTATTGCTAGAGTCTCCAAATTTTTAATGTATGCTTATATGCAATTTATACAATTTCGGTTTTTGTTAAAATTTACCCCCCACCTCTAAATTCACCCCCTCACCCTCACTTTTGTAAAAAGCGTATTTCAAATACTAGAGACTTGTGCTTTGGCAATTACATGCATATCCATGTTATAATCATAATCTGAAAGTTTCATGAAGATCGTACGTCCATAAAAAAAGTTATTAAACAATTAAGTTCTCATAGTAAGCGCACACTGCAGCCCATACGTGTTTATGCGTGGGTGCTTGTGTGTGTGTTTCTTGTGTAAGCTGAAAGACGCGAAAAATTATTGAAATAGCTAGCACTCCAAGGGTTCAGGGGATCTCGTAGTCGAGCAGTCTCGACTAGAGCTTTCTTACTTGTTTTTTTTTTTTTTTTTTTTAATTTTGTTTGAATGATATATGTTTTTTTTTAAGTTTTTCACATTTGCTTTTATTAATATCAAACCTATTTTATATTTATTGATATTTTAAGTTCAATCTGTTTATTCTATAAAATCTATATATATTTTTATTTTCTTAGTTTTCATTTAATATTTTGATTGTTGATTACTTCATCAAGCGTTTTATCTGGATACTATAATATAAGTAGAGTTTGAAATATTTGAAATTTTATAGAACGCCCACTAGCTAGCCATTAGCCCATAAGTGTGTCGTGGCAGTGATAAAAATAAGCGAAATTAGGGCAATAGAGATTTGAGGCAGCTCATGGGAATGCCACAGAGTTCGGTTCATGCTGTGGCGCCTCTTCAATGCGACCCAACAACAACCACAAATGACTGAAGGGTATGAGACTTAGGGCAGGGCTAGGGTGCTGCGGAGCTGCGGTGCTGTGGAGAGGGTGGCTGGGTAAAGTGCGGGGCAGCCATAGCCATGAACATGATAATTTTCTTGACGCCAGTTTTTATCTAGACAAAAGCAGAAGGCAGCCGAGGCAGCCAACACAGTGTTGAGTCAGTTCAGGCAGCGCAGGGCCTCGTGCTGGTGTTTGTGTGTAAATGTATCTTTTATTTTAGCCTTTTATGCGAGTATCTAATGCGAGCATGGAAAGGCATTTGGCACGACACATAGCCCAGCTGGCGGCATTGGGCAGAAGTTCTCGGCAAATGGCAGCAATTTGTGCGAGACAAATTCATTTAAATATACTTTAGCTGGCCTCTGTGCGTGTGTTTGTTTACACTCACTGTGCATGCATGTCTGTCTGTGTGTGTGTGTGTGTTGGTGCTTGTGTATGCCAACTGACCTTCTCGCAATTGATTTGGTTAGCATGAAAATGGCGCAGCGGCTCTTTAACAGCCATTTCAGCTTTGAACTTTTCACTCAAATGTAACTGTGAACTGTGCTTTTCATTGCTGCAGCTCAAAGCGGCCGGAAAAGCATTGCCAAAGGCAAAACCCACAATGGGAGTTGTGGCATGTTGCGTGGCAGGCGCGGCGGGCGGGCGGGCGGTCTGTGTGGGCGTGCCTCAAAGTGCAATGACTGCGTCGCACAGTCTGAGCCGAAAGCTGACGTTTTATTGTTGTTTGTGTGTGGCAGCCAGGGCCCACATAAAGCCTCATAAAAAAGTCGTAAATTCGATTGTTATACGGCTTACAAAGCACCGGAAATGGGCCGAGCGAGCAGGCTGTGCCTCAGGTATCCTCCACCCCCTGCTATTCCCCTCCGGCTGCTATCCTTCTCTAACTGCGGCGGCTGCCTCTGTCCCGCGTCCCAGCTGTGAGGCCTCAAAAGGTGTTTGGTGTTGAAAACAAAACATTTTTGTTGTTGTTGCTGTTGTTGTGCTGGAATTTTTGTTTTCTTCCTTTCTTTTTGTGTTTTTGTGCCTTTGCATATATATTTTGTTTTATTGTGCCTAACGTTTCGCTTTTCCTCTCGCCTTTTTTGCACGGCATAAAATGTGCTTCAAACTTTACTGCAGAAGCAACGCAATAAGTTGGCCAAAACAATGGGCGAAAGGCTCGAATAGGCTTCACTGTATGCTTAGGAGTCCTCAAAGGAGTCGCTGTAATGCATTGCCAATACGGCCAGCGCACAGCTTTGTATAACGGAATTTACATATGAATAATTTAATGGCCATATGATTGCTTTATAAGTAACTGAAATCCGTAAAGTGTAGAGATTTCGCCTCATATAAACAGCGCTCATGCAGAGTGTGTGAAAAATTGAGCCATAAAAAGTTCCAAACAAATTTAATTTGAGTATTTCACTTTTTTTTCTATTTTTTTTTTTTTTTTTTTTTTAAATTGCTCAAGAAAATTATGCCGACATCAGCAGAAAAAACTGGCAGCTACAGTTTGAAGTAAAGTTTATTAACGCCTGCCAAATTGTTTGAGCAACATTTTTAGGTCGAAAAAGTTCGGCAACAAATTTAAACAGTTATAAATATCATTAAAGAGCTATTAAATCTGCTAATGTACGGATAAATCTGCTAATGGAACAATTTTTGTTTCGTAGTTTTAAACTGAACAAAAATACGTTTAGGAGAGCATTAGCTTGTACCATAAATAATTATTAAGATAAAAAAAAAAAATAAAATAAAATAAAATATATAGTATGTCCAGCAAGAGCTTTAACATGTATCAAAGAAAATACATTAAGCATAAATTATTTTTTTTATTATTTTATTTGTTTAACATGTAATTTTCAATCTTTTTTCTATACATTTTCAGAGCTTAATTATGTTTTATAGGTCGGTAAATGAAGCAAAGAAACATAGTATTTGAATTTTTATAAATTTGTAAAAATATTGTTAAAGCTGTTAAATGTTACTAAGCTTCACAATCTATTTCTACTGTTCACAAATTTATCCCCGTCAGTTTATTGTAATTTATCCACGAGGGACTCTACACATTTTAGAAATGAATATTGCAAAATTCATATCCACATGCAAAATAATTTGAGTTCTGTGGAACAGTAAACAAAAACTTTGCCAATTTGCTTCGCATAGCTGAAAACTTGGAAGATGTGGCAATTGCTTACACAAAACTTGTTGGCAAATGCCATCAATTTTCATTAGAACTTAATTCATATTGCGCATACGCCGCATGGCACATAGCACACAAATTTCAGCCGAGGAAAGACTTAAGATTTGTGTTTTATTTGGCTTTCATTGCAGGTACGTGATCAAATGGATTTATTGCGGGTGCAGCCGATTGATCAGTCAATTCCAGCTGAGGACATTATGGGCAGATCCTACTGTCGCTATCAAGGACCAAGAACGTGATAATTTCTTCATATGTAAAGTTTCAGCGTGCACACAAACACTACATACAAATACATATACTCATACGCACACACACATCAATGCCAAAGGCCAGCGAACAGTGAGAGGGAGAGAGATGAAATTATGTCAAGCGTACGTGTTGTAAAGTGAGACTTGTTTTAGGTTAATTGACAAAGTTTTTTCGTCGTAACATGCGAGCATTTGTTTTTATAGTATATCTCTGTTCAAGTATGTGTGTCACACACACATAGATGCACGTTTAGTTCCACCCACACACATGTACTTTCAATCTCTCAGACTCCACGTGGCAGCTGCTGCCAGGCAACATTGTGCGCAGCTGGCCGAGCACATAAACAAATACAAAGTGGCATAGGGGCGGCTATACTTCACACACACCACACACACCCACACACACACAGATGTACACATACATACGCATGACCACCCACCACATGCCCTCCTTGTGGCAACCACTACAACACTGAGGTTACCATAGCTCAGCCAACATTGTGTAAATATCATTGTCATGTTTATTTTCATCTTTAGCACTTAGTGAGGCAAGGATCCGCAAAAGGAAAGCAACAAAAAGTATCTAAGGTTCAGACAAAGACGAAAGAATCAGCGTAAAAGAAGCGCACAAAAACAACACAACAGAACGAAAAACAAGAAAGAAACAAGGCAAAACAGACGAAAGCTGTCTAAACTAAAGTGAAAATATTCTAAGCCTCGATTTGATAAACGAAAACAAAATCCAAATTAAAAACAACAAAAATCTTCTATGAATGTCCTACTTCATGCGAAGAGTATTAAAAATATGCATTATGTATTTTTTCTATGAAAAAGTTATTATTCTAATGATGTGGAATAAATATTCAAATATATGGCTATGGAAACTATATTCATGTAGCAAATTTCGGAGAACGTTAAGCCATTCTCTTTTATGGAGTATTCACTATGTCATTGAAGTTTCCCTTAGTTCTAGCCAGTTCATTTGAACTTAAAATTAATTCGAATCATTAGTTGATTACTTTATTTTAATATTGTCATTATCCTAACCGAAGTGTTATTAATTATGTCATTTAATTAGTTAAATAAAATAGAATAATTAATTAGCCCGTTAAAAAAAAAATAATGATGCACGTTTCACATCATTTTGGCAGATTGTAAAGTTTTCAATTATAATTTTCAAATTGCAATTCTACTTAAATGAACTACGTATTGTATACTTAATAAATCCAAATAAATGTCAACCCGCCAAAAGAAAAAAGAAAAAAGGAAACAAAACATGAATCCACAAATTCATTGAAAAGTTTACAAAACAAAGAGATTGTAAAGCAAATACTAAAAGCTAAAATTGAATAAAAGCAGATTAAAATAATAATAAAAATATACTATATAAAATTGACATACTATATATAAATGTTATGCCACAACCATGAAATGAACATAGCATATTTCAAAAATAAATATATATATGTATATACATATATATAAAATTACTTACTTACATATTTTGTTAATTATTCAGTTTTGCATAAATAAGTTCACAAATAGTTTTCACCTAAAATGCGAACAAAGCTCGATTGTTTGCTCTGGCTGGGCTGAGGATTTTACCTGGCACACCGGTCGGTAAACAGTTAACAGCAATAAGGAGAACAACGGCATTTCTTTTGTTGAGCGAAAATACCAAAACATATTTAAAGTTTAAACGGGGTGAAACAAAGTGAAGGTAAAATAAAAATAAAATAAAATAAAAAAGAAGAAAAACACATGTGATCAAAAATTTAATTATATGAATATTGTAATAACTATGATTATTTAATAGCTAAAAAAGGTTTACAGAATGAAACACACACACACACACACACACACACACACACACACACACACACACACTCATACACATTACTACTTATAAACACTGTTTACTGACCAGCAGCAGAGGCTGAAGCCAGTTAGTAAAATTTGTCACGGGGGCAAATCAACTTTATTGATTTAATTATACAACTAAAGATAAATGATAATATTAATATACCTAAACGTACTCCTATAGTAAATTCCATTGGAAACAAATTATATATATATACATAATATGTGTATGGCTAAGCTCAACTAAAGTCAGAGTAAAAAGCTTACTACTCTTGTAAATATTTGTATGATTATCTGTAAGACATGAAATAATAATAATAATTATCATAAAACGTTGTGGATAATAACCAAATTACAAATTCGTAAGTGTATTATGGATAAATGTCATTAATGGCCAGAAAAATAAAAAGAGTATACAAAATAAACTTAACTTAATTGAAAATCTTGAATTTATGTTGATTGTATAAATGAATGAAAATATATTTTTTAAAAAGCACATTTTAGTCTGGACAGCTCTGGGAATGTCCTGGCATCCAGTTGAGTTAGGGTTAACTATATTTCTTATCTTTTACAGCCCAAAACTACTAAAGTCTAAAATTAAGTTCATATGAATTTTTCCCTCCACTTTAAAAGCTCAATTAAAATTAAGACAGAGCTATTTCGAATGCAGAGATGTCATTTCTAGTTAGTACAAATACGAGATGCTAATGGAAATTTAATTTATAGTCACATCGTAGCCAATACAATTTCATTAATTGACGGCGTTCTATTTGCAAAATAGCATGACTAATTTTTGGCAGTGCAAAAATCGTTCTCTCAGACAACCCCTGATGAACGTCAGTTTATTTGCATACTCTGACTGCCACGAATAATTTTGCTTACATGGCTTTCGCTTTTCGAAGTGCTCTTGCCGTTGTCTGCGTGCCGGAGGAAGACTTCTCAACAGCCATCAATGTTGAAACACTTCCTGGAACTTCAAATCCTTGTTGTTATTGTTGTTGGCGCCGTCGTTGTTGTTGTTATTGCTGTTGCTGTTGCTGTTGGTATTGTTGTTATTGTGCTGATTGCACTCGAAACACACACTCAACAAACACTTCAGCCACACCACATCCACATCCACATCCTGCAGCTGGCGCTTTTACTTTCCGTCTGTCAGCTGGATTGTCCCATCCTGTTAGCTGAGATATGTGCACAGAGTTCGTCTGTCAATTTGTTAAAAACAAAGCAAAGTACCAGATTGTCACTTCCCAGCCCTGCTGTGCCAACAGATACCCCTTAGGGTAAGTTTGCTTCATCAATTTGGTTTTTCAGTTTCTTTTCAGCTCGGCTCAATGGGCATACCCGTTCGAGTGCTACCCTCCAAGGGTATCTACATTATATCGATCCAGCAACAGCGCTGTGCTTATCTGCGTGCATTTTGGTAAAAAGCAAGCATTTTATTTCATTTCATTTCATTTCATTTTATTCGCCCAGCACAGCTAAAGATAAAAGTCCGGTCGAGTTCAGTTGCAATAAAAAAGCGTCTGCTATCGCCCGTGGTCCCCTCGCAGGGTAATTTATGTGTGTGCACTGTGTGGCCAAAAGTTCAAACATTGAAAAATCATGAAATTTATCTCATTTTGGCAAAGGTCAAGCTGTGCTGCGTTCAGTTAACCCCCAGTTCCATCAGATCTCGCATGCCCCATATAATTCAAATGCTCATAAAAATGTACAAATATATTTTGCATTTTACATTTTTGTGTGTTGCCGCGAGCTATGTATAGTATAATATATACATATATACAAAATAATATATATAAAAAACGCTATGCATCAAATCCAATGCATGTTTTACATAAAATTTCAATTAAATGGAATAAAGTTACAACAACGGCAATGTCCTTGGCAACAGCAGCCGAAGCAGCAGTTGGCTCTCTGGAACGTGCGACTTTCCTAAATCATTTTGCTGGCAGTCGAAATTAAACTGGCTTTGGGCTTTGGCAACAAATGTTTAACAAAAGTTGTTGCCAGCACTCGGCTAGGGCCATCAGTTAGCCCAGAAAGCAATAAAAAGCACAACAAAATCGAAGCAGAACTAACGCCAAATGCGTCGCGAAACAAGCGGCGTAAAACTAACCAGAAATAAGGAACATTATGCAGCCTTCAGCTCCAAAGGGAACTAAACGAGCCAAAAGTTTCTCAGGCAGAAACTTTAAAGTAAGAGGAGATCTATATGATGTAACATCAACTTATCAATATATTTTAATGAGTTACTAACTATCAAGAGAGCTAGACGGATGAGTAGTTCTCGCTGTAGTAACTGTTTTTTGTCTCTCATTTAATGGCTTTTGGCTTCATGTACAGAATTTAATATCTGAATCAAATTAGAAGTACAATTTTTTGCCAAAATGTCATTTTAATTTTTTTTTTTTTTTTTGTATTATTTATTTATTTATTTTTTTTTTTTATTTGCCCCAGTTATTTCAATATAATTTATAAAAAATGTAATAAATATATATTTGATTTTAAACAAGTCATAAATTCAATTTTTTTAATGTAGTAATTCATATTGCAAAAAAAAAAAAAAATAATAATAATTATAAATATAGTTTAATATAGTTTTCCATTTCAATTTTAATAACGCATTTTTTTTGCGAATGATTTAATTTTTTTTTTAATTCTTTTATTAGTTTTATTTGCAAATTATTTTTACTTTTCTATCTACTATTTCTATCTATTTCTTTTTTATGATAAATTTAAATTTCATAATGGCTGATGTTTTAATTTATTGCTCAACGATATCAATTTTGGAAAGCGCAATATGTTCTAATCTCTATAATTCAATGCGGCACATTTATCATTTTAATATTTAATAAAAATAGCTCCTCGTGCATTGTTTAGTTTTAATTTAATATCGTTAGAGAAATCGCTTTCCAACGCTGACAAACACATAAATAAATAGAGCGTACCAAGGGCAGCCAAAACTCGTCTATAATAAATTAAAATAAAAAAAAAAAACAACAACAACAACACACACTCACAAATAATACAAAATAATAAAAAAGAGAAAGGAAAAAGTAAAATAAATAAATAAAAACACAAATACAACTAAACATTTTCGTTTAGTTTCCAATGACGATTTGCTGGCTAGGCTGTCACGCCCACTTGCCACAAAAAATGCGACCGCCCTATCCGGCATGTCCACTGCCCCTCCCTCCTCTCTTCGCTCTCTACGATTCTCTCAACTTTTCTTCGTTTGCGACTTTTGGTGACCAAGTGCGTCCTTTGCCCCTTTGACTGTTACAAGTCCGCCGTAAAGTGCCACCAAAAAGGATTGCTGTACGCCATAAATTGTTGTATTTTATTGTCCAATTTCTTTTTATTATATTTTTGGGTTATTTTTCGCGTTGCGTTCTGTTGCTTATGCTTCATCTACTGTTTCCTTTTTCTTTCCTTCTGATTTCTTTTTTCTGGGCACTTTGCGGCACATGCTGAGCTCGTGTTCTAGCCATGGGTGGAGGGCAGCCCTGGACTGGACCAACTTGGCCGTCATTCGCATTGTAGTTTGTTGGAAAATTGTTTTTTAAAAATACACACACATACATATATACCCACGTCGCTGACAAACGCTTTCTTACAAGAACAACAGCAACCAAGTTGAATTATTAAATGACGGCCCGCAAGAATGGCAACAGTAGTAAAAGCTCCAACAACAATAATAACTGACCCTGTGTAGTGTGTGTGTGTGTGTGGCCTTATTGTAACAATTAAGAAATTCTTGAAATATTCACCATGTCACTAGAATACAACAGCTCAACTCTTTTACCAAGTCCCAGCGAATCTTAAAGCTGCTCTTGGCCCTGACTGCAAACGGCTCGCGGCTTCCAATGTTATAGACTTACAAATGCCCAGGCGAAGCAATTAAAGTCTTCTAGTAGGAATTAGATTAGCTTATTATAACTCAAATAGCCAAACATAAAAGTACAAGATGGATTGAATGTTATGTAAAACTGGTAAAAAGATGATATGGAGGGAGCTAATGCGACTCAGAGTGCCAGGTGAATATGCACTCAAAGTTTTGCTTCAGTGAGAGAAAACTATTAAGGCGATTGGGCCAATAGAGATGAAACTGATATATAAATATATATGTTATATCCATACACATGCTGAACTGAAAATAAAATAATGATTTCCCAATCTCAATGGGCTTGGAAGCATCTAAACTAAACTAGTGTTTGCTGTTGTATAGAAAACGTTTAGATGCATTTCCATACATGTGAAACAAGCATCTGTGATACAACATAAGCCGATTTGAGCGTAAGCGTGATCGACTCAATTACCGAACATTTGCAACTTTGACACGGACCAAATGCGTTTTCCTTGCCGAATAGCATACAAAAAGGGTTTTCATAAATCTGCCATGATAGCGTGAACAATATGATATGGGCAGGCCAAATGTGGGCCATTCAATGTGGCACCGTGCACTTGGAGACGATGAAAGCAAATTCCATAGCTGATTGCGGGGCGTGATGCGTCCAACTATGCGTATGCGTAACGTGGAAATCATTTTAATGAGCGTTTGCATAACAAACGCGGTTTTTTTGCACAACACATCGTTGCCGTTACTCCGTTACTCATCCCTCGTCCCTCGTCCCACGTCCCTCGTCCATCCAACCAATCCTCTTTGCTCCAAACGCCCCGTTTAACCGCACGCCACACAAACTGGCAGCAGCTTTTAACGCACTGTGTAACTGTAACATGCAATTATATTTAATGATGATGTTTATTGTATAATGTACTCGCAAACAAAAATATATATGCACACACACACACACACACTCTCATACACATTAACACTCACACATACACATACACTCATAAAGCAATCCAAGTTTATTATCATGATTTTTTATCTCTGGCATATGGGGCAGCGAGCGGGTACATTTGAATTTACAGAAATTGATTTTGTATTAACTAAATTGAATTATTTATGATGCATTCAGAAAGCATTATAAAATAAGTCAGGCCACTCGCATTTATTATGGCTGATTATACGCAGAGGCAGCTGCTCAGCGACGCTTCATATTTCACCCAATCAGGAATTTTATTTAAGCCCAACAAATCCTCACAGCTGCCACAGGACATTAGCGACTCACCCGCCTAAAAATGAGGCATGGCATATGTGCCGAGCACCATTGTGTGCTAGCCGCCTGGCTGTCCACGCCCATGGAACCCATAATAGAGATTGAAGTGGTGGAGTGCAAAATGTAGTGAATCCTTAGTGCTATAAGCCTGTAAGTCACTCATGATAACTAAGATTCACTTATTTACTTTACTAAATAACTCTGTTTTATTTCAGACAAATAAATAGAAATGGCCGAGGAGGCCAGCTCTAGTTTATGTTAAGAATTCTATATTGAACATTTTCTATTAATGATTTTATACTAGAAATTTTAATTTAAAAATATTTTAAGTAAGCAGAATAACTAATTTATAATCTTAATTTTGCGATTTCTTAGCAATTAAAAAATAAATCCACGTACTTTATTAGCAAGTCGACTTGATTTATATACGTTTAGGGAACAGAGATTTAAGAGGACAACGAAATCAAGTTATATCTCTGGCTTTGGGTCCATGGGCGTTGTACCTTTCAATATCATAATCTGTTTGGGTCGTTCAGCTGTTGACAACCGCAAGGCAATTAACGCTAAGCACCACAAATCCTTGCGGCAGCATCTTAAAATATTCTCAAATAGCAAACTTTGCTAGCTGAGCAGAACCTCTACATGTGTTGATGTTGCTTGTAAGCGGCTCTCCGCTGGAATGAATCCAATTATGTGCTTAATCACCAGTAGCGAGAGCGATAGAGAGGGCGCTAGGCTCAAGAAAGGACTCGTTGACAATGCTGCCCACACACATACACACACACACTGACACTCACACACAGACATACTAAAACTGAGAGCCGCTCAACCACTTCACGTATGTCTCTGAGTCACATGTGCGTAACGCTCTCGCTCCCGCTTTTGCCAAGCAAGTGGCATGTGGCATGTGGCAGGGCTTAAGCCACACGGCTGGTCGCTCAGCTGAGCCTTTGAGCATTAAATACTTTAACACACAAGCGCTGTTAAAATTTATTCATGGTCGTTTTTAATGCGCGCGGGCGACGGGCATGGCCAGCGTCTGTCGACTTGACATGCAAATGTCTGAGTGTGTCATGTATGTGTGTGAGTGTCTGTATGTGTATGGGTGTTTGTGTGTGTTGGCTGCTCGAGCCTTTTTTTTTCGCCGCCTTCTCTCTCCCTTTGCTGCTATTGCCCTTGCTGCTCTTGTTTTTGTTGCTGTTTGTTAAGCACGCTTTTGAAAAGCTATTGAATATGTTACCCCAGCTATCCCAGCCGAGAGGTCTCGATTTTTAATGGCGATTTTTCACACTCATTTGCCAATGTATTGCCCTCACTGAACAGTGCATAACGCATTTATCAAACGGTTTGCATGCCGGGCTCGAGTCAAGCTTTAGCTGTTAGGTCAGTTCATTGATCTTAGATGAGAGTCTGAAAATATATTTGACATAAATTATATATGATATAATTTAAGCTTGTTTTGAATCAAACTAAATAAGCATTTTATATGTTACTATATTTAATTATTGGATATTCGATATTAATTGACCTTAGGAACATATTAACATCTCAATACTTGTCCCACTGTTTGTAAGTTTGTAATCAGTTTTGAATTGGTTATTAATTATTTTGAGTAGTAGAGTAATGGCACTTCGCTCTGTATATTTTTCAGCTTCATTTAGATTTTTTCTGCCCTTTCGCTGCCCATCGGGTGCTCCATATTCCGGCACTGGGGGGCGCCTCGATGTTCCGAGTTCCCGCTGTTATCCAATCATCGGTTAAATGGCGAGTAAAGTGGATGAAATGCTGCTGCTGCTGCTGTTGTTGCTTCTGCTATTACAGCTGCTGCCGCAACCTTTGCCCTGCCCCCGGCTTTCATTAGTCGCGACCCTGGCTGGCGTTTGTAGCAATTGATGCTTTCGCTGAAAGCGGCAATTTAACACTTTGACTCCGTCGTCGATAAGGTGCTGTGACTGAAATGCGATGGCCAGATATTAAAGCTCTTGGCTATGAATTTAAAGGAAAACACTTAACTCTCCGCCAGCAGCTGTCAATCTCAGATCATTTCGCATGGACGTTTTCAGGAAACTAAGGCTGAGTCGTGGCAATTTATGAGTCAACAGCATGTAGGTATGTCTAAGCGTGTTTCATTCATGGCTGGCTGCTTTCAGCAACAGTTTCAAGTAAATTACGTTGTTTGTCATCTGGTTAGTACAAAGGTTCAGCCCCAGTGACACAAGCAAAGCAGAGCAAGCGAAAGATAAAGGCAGAGCACAGCTCCCAGTTTCGAGTGAAGAACTCGGCGTATACGTAATGTCAATGGGACTCAAGCTGCGTGCTTTAAAGTGTTTGCCCTTTATGTATTTGGTAAATAATTAGTCAGCTCATAGTTTGCATTCCATTAAAATATTCCTTTTCTGCCTTTTTCTCGTCTTTGCCTTGTGTGTTTGCGTTTGTCAAACAGCAAAATTTGTGGCGTAATTTTTGATGGAAATTTGTGTAAATGTAAATGTTGGGCTGACTCTTGGCATTTGCAATTAGCAAATTACATTTGGCATGGGACAACTGGCAATTAGGTGACTTTCTGCTATTTCACTTGCACTCTTTATTGAATCAGCTGCAATGAAAACGGCAGCCAATTGAAGTTCTTCACGCAGTAGTTGGCATTTCCGAGTTCCGGTTTGCTTTGTTAGCCCATTTCCGTTTGCAGTTGTGCATGTCTGTGTCTGTGTGTGTGAGTCAGTCTGATTTTAGTTTCATTGCGCCCATTTGCAGCATTCCAGCTCCAGCTCCAGCCATTGTCGTCTTCGCCGTTCACCAACTGCACTTCAGATGCTTAGGAACTTCTTCTTCTATTTTCTGGCTTGCTCTATTTGTGCTCGGCCCGACTTAAATTCAATTTTTACCAGCATCTCGGTGGCTGCAATTGTTATTGTTGCTCTGCTCTCTGCTCCCTGACTTGTTACAAACTGCGTAACGGCGTTTCAGTGTTGCAGCTGCATTGGCCATTGTTGCGACGACTTATAGCGCCGTTGCATTGTTTGCAGCGGCTCTTTGCGCTTTCAGCTCGTCTTTTAATTTCGTTCAAATTTGCGTTTCCGGCTTGGCGTGTAACCAAGTAACCGCTTGGTAAATATTGTGAGGGGGCGTGGCGCTGGGATTGCGAAATCAAAAAGCATGGCATCCTTTAGGGAAAATTAAATACGCCAGCTGCACAGCGAGCCTGAAAATAAAGCTGATTTTACGCTTGACGCATATTTGCTAAAAATAAGGGTTTAATGCTGCGGCTTCATATCAAAAATAATTTTGCATTAAAACGCTCTTCTGCACACATTATTGAAATATTTTAAAATGGCTGAATGCAAGAGTCTGTGTAAAATTATGAATGTTTATTATTGCTGAGTGCTAGCACAATATATAATGTGTTTTAAGCAAATATTACGACAAACAATACTCAAGTGAAAATCTAGCGTGTGATAGGCTTAAATAAAGATTGCAACTAATATTTGAAATTCATGAAAGATAATAGACTAAGGCAATATTCAATAAATTCTTGAAGTATTATAATATTCACAAATTTCGTTAGCTTTGAATTATGAAGCATTTAGGAGACTTTGACGTCCATTGGTAATTGTGCAACTTGTGCATTATTTGGGCTTAGCTTTAGGGTTTTGGTCACATTAGAAACATGTCCTTTCTGTTCACTTGAAATGAGCAGAAAATAAAGTTTTAATTAATTCCATAAAAACATGCAAAAGCCGCAGGCAAACAAGGCAACAGCAAACAATCAAATGAGAGAGTTGGAGTCAGCTGAGGGGGGCCAGCAGGAGACTAAGGGGAGTGGGAGAGAGAGAGAGAAGAGCAAACAACAAAATGTGGACTCAAAAAACATAAAAACCAACTGAATTATTGGCAGTTACGGCAGAGTCCTTTGAACTGTGCAAGCCAGCGATTGTGTGGCATCTACATGGACGACGCTCCTCTACAACGTTGTCTTTCTCGTTGTCGTTGTCATGCTAAATACTGCGGCATATTAAAACAGCAAAAAAACAACAACAACAAGAATAACGGGCAGCCAGCAATGTAAACAAAAAGTTCCCAAAACATGCTCGTATGCCAAGCATGGCAAAGGCGAAGGCAATGGCAATGGGACAGGCAACGGCAAAGGAAGCGAGAATAAGGCAAATGAATTGGCAAAGAACAAAAGGAGTCCGACCTGCCCTCGAGGACCCTTCAGCCTGCGGTGGGCGGCATTAAAATGTAAATGCCAGCAAATGCCAATAACAAGCAGATACTTAGTGCAACATTTTTCGGGCATCAACATTCTAAATAAGGACTTGGATGGCAAGGCGGGGGGTGGGGCGGTGTCTGGCATTGCCAACAGCCGGCAGCAAGTGCAAACTGTATCGAGTCTAGCACTAGCCCTCAAAATGAATCACTTGAAAGCAAATTGTAAAGTCGCTGTTAATTATTTCCGAGTAGATCAAGTGCTTGCTTTCAGGCACTCATTAATTAAAATGAATACATCGATTCCAATTACGGGCTACACTTTGAAAGGACCTACGCTTACATATACATCTGTAAATATACATATATATTAATGTGTATTTGTATCAAGTTGAAATATTATATATATATTCGATGTATTACTTCTCTTTTTAAACACATATACATATATATATATATATATACATTACATATATTACACAGTGCATATACAAATTACTTCCACGTGTCTATTTTGATGATGTGCCTCATGCCAGCTGCATTATGAAATATATCACTATAAAATATATAAAATATATCGTGTATACGCCGCTGCTGCCGTATCACTGTATGCCATAATGAGCACACTTCCTGCACATTTTGCTATGCTTATCATTTCCGGTTTCTATCAACGCGCTGTCCAATTTGTTGCATACCTATCTAGGCGTAGTCGTATATGTTTTACAGCAATTTCTGCCAGCTTACATCCGTTTTATGACAAATTCCGGACGAACTGGAAAGCTTTGTCGCCAGCGAACAAAATAAAAAAAATTAGACGGGGAAAAAAGTGAGAGAGCGTAAAGAGCACAACAGCAACTTCAACTTGAGCCAAACAACAATATGGAAAAAGTTGTTCGCTCCGCGTACTCCCCCTCCCTCCAGCACCCTACCGTTTCATGTGTCTGGGTTCGTGTTTAGGCCATCGAGCGATGCCGTCGCTGCCGTCAGTACTCTGATTTTATGCATTTTATTATCTGCCTTAGTCACGTTTCAATTTACGGCCCATTGGCGGTTACAATTTGCAATCACGTTTCGCCCTCGCGCAGACCGAACCGAGCAGCAGGCGGGCAGCCCCTACCCAGCTCGTTGTTGCAACTTTCTCCGGCATGACACCTTTATTAGGACCGAGGAGCACTTTACTCCAATTCCACAATTCCAGCTACGACTGTGTTTATCATATGCCCGTTGCCTGCGCCACTTATACGCTTGACTGGGCCTGCGAACCACTTGGCTGTGGCTCTCGACTCCGACTCCGACTCCGTCTCTATTTCTGTCTCTCTCTCTCTCCGTCTCTTTCTCTGTGTTTGTGTCCTCGTCTGTTGGTTTGAGGCTTGTTTTAGTTTTGAATTTATTGCCATTTTGTAATTTTTTCCATTCCTTTTCTACTTCTAATGCTTTGCTTTGCTTTCTTTCTCGTTGCCTTTCCATTTGCCTTTGTCTCAGTTTTATAACTTATTTGGTCGGGCAGGTGCAAATGTTCATGGCGTCCTGTCTATGCCAGGCTGCCGAGCAGCCAACCAACCTGGCTCGCACGTCTGCTTTGGCTTCATTGTTATGTCTTTTATCTATGACGGTTCATTGTACGTTGCCACCCAGCAAATCCTCGCGCTGCCTTGCCTCCTCGGCTTGCACCTGTAGCTACTCTTTGGTTCTCTCCGCTCGTGCGGGTCACGTGGCTGGCCACCTACTACAGCTGCAGGAGCGATCGTAAATTGTAACTTTTTATTACATAATTTCTGTCATTACCCTGCTGGCTGCTTGGTTGGCCATAAGGACTGGCCTGGTGGCTGGTGGCTGGTGGCTGGTGGCCGTTGTTAACCCTCGTCCCGTGGCCATATTCGCAATGACTTCAATACATTTCGACTGTCGCCGCCTGACAGACATCCATTCGAGGCTGCCATTGCCATTGCCGTTGCCACTGCCATTGCCTGCTGCGTGTCCTGCATACATACGACATAGCGCCAACGCCCCCCAGCCCAACCCCATTTACTTTATACTACCCACCCAGCCCGGGCGCCGTGCTGCGTCTTGATGTGGCTTTTTACTACCTTTGCCGCTGTCTAACTGCCCAGGCCGGGTAATGTTAATTTAAAATGTAATTAGTTTAAGTAATGAACACAGTTTTGGGACGTCACTGCACTTAGCGCACCTTTTCCTTTACCTATTTGCAGCGTGCCCCAGCCCCTTGGCAACGGTGTTCCCGAACTCTTTATCGCCGGCAATTCAACCAGTTTTGATGGCTCTGCAAAGTTTGCACTTCCTGCGTCGGATCGTAAAGCATTGAGGCAGTTTCCTATGTATGCGACACTATATGTTTCTGAATATAGAAATACTAGACCTAACTTTTTCCACTGCAATGATTAGCTCTTAAATCTTTGTTATATGCGTTTAATGATCAGTAAAGCATATTTAATTAAAGGACTTTTATCCTGTGATATTTTCATCAGTCAAGTTTTAATTATGTTTGTGTCCAATGCACCTCGACGTTGAGCAGGAAACGCTTTTCGACACAAGCTCCGGTTGATATAATCTTTTGACTGCATTTTAAATGAGTTTCTTTAGTTTCTCTTGCTTTGCATAATTTTCACATTTACGTAAAAGTTTTTCTGCTCTCCTTGGCGTTCATCCTTGCCCGCCCCGCGCACCACTTGTCGGCTAATTTTTATGCTTGCCATCATAAATCAAACAGCCTTTTGATCATCGCTGTCCAGAGCCGGATAGAGCGTGGTTGAGTGGTCGACGAGGGGGAGCTGGTGAGTGGGGAAGTGCTGCCGCCGACTGGGGTCAGTATCGATGGCGGACGTTAGCTTCAATCTGGACAAGACTCTAATTAGCTGGTGGGCATCCTTTGGCCGGGCCATCGTTTGGCTTGTTAGCTTTGTCAGCCCGGTTTATATATTTTTGCTTCATTAAACCAATTTCCGTGTCGCTGTCAAAACAACAATTGATTTCCGCGCCAATCGCCGGCATTGCCTTTTCAGCGTTGGCTTCCAGCTCCTCTTCTTCTTATTTTGCTATAGTACTTAACGCCTTCTCTCTCTCTCTTCTCTGTCTCTCATTTCGCTTTCGGTTTTTCACTGCTGGACTTTTTTATATCTCTTGCTCCATCATTTTCTTTCACAACTATTTACAGGGCTGGCTTCCCTTTGCGGCTGGCCACTCGTGTTTACATTGGCAGCTGCTGACAGTAACGAGTTGTTCTACACACGTCCGCAGATCCTCGTGCCCCTACCCGCTCACGTCTCTGCCCATGTCGCTGACCATGTTCGTGTCGATATCAGTGTCCGTGTCCAGGAACATCCTTTGTCAGCACATCGCCTGTTTGTCTATCATTCTGAGCGACAGAAATGCTGCTCCTACATACTTGCAAATATTACAAAAATCTCACATGGCGAGCTCAGCGAACAGCCAATGCAACATTGTTGCAGCTCCTCCCGAATTCGGGCCAAGTAATAGATGCTGTTATCGCTGATGTTTGCCAGGAACTTTCGTTTCAATCGCATCACGGGCATCACAACACTATCTGAAACTTTGCAATTAACTGCACAGAGAGCTGGCGAACTCGAGAGACAGACAGCCCTTTCACAGAGAGAAAATAGCTTCTTGAGTTGTCCATCTTTTCATATTTAGTTGTTTAAATAAACATCGTGAAGTCTTCGTTAAATATTTGTGATTTAACTCTGGCCAAATGGTAATTTCTTATTCATTCATTAAAGGCTTCTTATTTGTTGGAAAAAGGTTTTTTAGGTCGACTTTCCGACATGCATCGAAGGTTATTTGCATTCTGCTTGGCTGCGATAGTCATTTTATTTTTGCTTTTCCTTCGATATTATATTTGATTATATTTTGCTTTTCCTCCAGCTGCAAGTGTCTATTTTGGTGGCACGTTGCCCGGGCAATATGATTGAGCATTCGGGCATAGACGTGCTGCCAATATGTGCCTGCCTGGGCATGTGCAAATCGCAGGGCATTTGCTTAACGTGCCGAGTGCAGCTGTGTATGAGAGTGAGAGTGTCTGTGCTCGGAGCTGGATGCTTGGCGCTATTTAAATAAATGCATTCCTGCAGCGTTTGTGTGTTTACGCAGATGTAAAGAAAATATCGACACACGCTGAAGGCAGCGAGACAAACAAATATCGAAGTGGCAGCAGTACCAGCAGCCAAAAGGCTACGCATAATTCACAAATGAACACGTTGATGCAAATATGGCAAACACACACACACATACACATACGTATATATATATATATATATTTGCAGTTGAGTCGTAGTCACATTCTATGCGCAAAAATTACTCTTCCGCCCTTGTAGTGCGATTTATTTTACCGATTGCAATGAGATAGTAGCCGACATTGCGTATACGATCCGTGGCCGCTGCCAATTCAGTGAAGCGCATGCGAGTATACGAATGTAATTCGATACATTTACAGCTGCACAAAAATGTATATCTATATACAATATATATATATATATATATATATATATATCTATATATACATATATACTTTTTTTGTGTGCATCTATGCGTCCAATTGGATCCTTTAGTTGCACATTTTGGTGCGTCATATTGCAGCGCTCGCCTGAATATGCCTGTACGCGATGTTAGTAGCAAGCTTTGACACCCATTGAGCTGCCTGATAGCAGTTGGCAGCCAAAGCATGTGAAACTGATGCCATCGAGATGCGTTCACATACGGATTCGCACTGGCACTCGCACTCACACTCGCCTGACTGCTGATGCAATGACATGACATTTTCATGTTAAACACAACTGAATTGGATTTGTCAAGCGTATCAAAATGCGCACTGAACTGCTGTAACAATGCGAAAATCGTGCATTTGCATATGTTGCAAGTCGCTTTGAATGATTCTTAGTAAGCTCGCTCGCCTTGCTGCAAAGCAAAACAAGTGTTGTCAAACGAAAAATCTTTTGACAACTCTTTTAATAGCGAAGAAAGAAAATGCAATTACTCAAACTGAACGAGAGATGCTCACATGAGCTGGGATATAAATAGTGTTTATATATAAAATGATATATAATTAATTCAACTGTCTTTGAGTTGACTTACATTCCCCAGTTTATTAACAGAGGTGAAATATTTCGTCTAGAGCCTGTGCTAAAATTACCCGTGCTATAGTTCCATTTCAGTGTCGAGCCAGCGCATCGCATAGCTGCATTGGCTCATTCGCCAGCCAGTTGGCAGCTTAATGAGCAAAATTATGCATATTAATGATATCAAAATGCGCAAATAAACAAATGAATTATGGCCAGTCACACGGCCCAAAGCTAATTGCGTATATGCGCAGGTGTGAAGTTCATTTTATTAATTCATTAAAATTCATAGCTCACACACACACACGCAAATTCGACATTCCACATGCACATGCATCAGCAAAACTAATAATAACTTAAGCTACATAATTAGATGGCAGTCCCTGGACTGCATAGACCCGTCCGCATTGGTTCGCCCCCAATTTGGAAGTGGCCAGGGCATGCCTCTCATTTGCCATACATATCTAATTTATTTTACTAATTCAACACATTCGCACCTCTTCAGGTTGATTGCGCATGACACGAGGCTATGCAAAGTGGACAGCCAGCCACCGAGGTCAAGCTATCAACTCGCTGCCCAGAGCCATCAGCACCACTCACACTCACACACACGCATACTCACACTCACACGCACACACACATACACATGCGTTCATAGAGCACACCCGAGGGAGCTGCACATTAACGGACATCCAAATAATCAAAAACTACATTTTTCGTTAGCAGCAACGGGCGAGTCCCTCGGGCGAATGCGAACCCCCTAACTGTGCTTTCACGTACATAATGTTATATACACTGACTTGCCACGGCATGAGCTTCGTGTAAGACAATCAAAAGGGAGCTAATCAGAGATTGAATGGCCAGGGTGTCGGGTAGCTGGTCGGAATCAGCTTCGACATTCATGAATTCATTCATAAATTATTGCTCCCAGTGCAGTCATAAAGTGACCGACGCAGCCACCAAATATCACACGATTGCATATAGCCAGGAGCAACAGCAGCAGGAGGAGTAGCAGGAGGAGCAGCAGCAGCAGTCAACGACGCACAAGGATAACACTTCGATGGGTGGTTGGGTGGCACTACGGCCATTGCAGGCAGGTGATTATTTTATATATATTTATAGCTGCTTACAATAATTGCTTAGATTTCTCATTGCTTTCATTGCAATATAAATTGTCACAGTTCAAATCAGATAAATAGCACTAAGCTACAAAATTTACAAATAAATCGCTTCGATACAAAAGGAAGAAAAATGCTTTAACCGGCAGGAGCCCGACTAGAAGATATTTGTGAGGCGCTTCGGAAAGAAGCTAAAATTAATTTTGAGTTGTACTTTTTTCTTACCTAGCAAATAGCTAGACTGTCATAGCAAATATATATATGAAAATCATTTGTCTTCGTCTGCAATCGAACCAACGTCCTTTCGACCACGTTAACACATTACTAGCATGCTACCTAGCCAATCCAGAGTATCAGCTGACAATTCCAGCTCGATTCAACCGCAACTGCCATTCATCAAATATAATTTCAACAAAAATTATAGGCGCGTGTACGCATAGGAAAAATGTGTGTTACGCAGTTAGGCCAATTGGCCAAATTATAGCTCTGTGCCACGAAACGATTCCAATGAAAGGCTCAGCCCAGGATCTACATATTCTATTGCATATATGACAATTTACTAAAATACGAAAGCTCTTTGCGACTGAACTATAACTACAATAATTTAGTTGGGGTTAGAAATTCAATATATAAATAAAATCGGATGGTAAAAATATAAGGTATATGATTTATATAGTAATTGATACAAAATTAGAAATACAAAAAATCCTAGAGTATAGCCTTTCATATTTTTAGCGTCAATTCGTTAGTGTAGAGTCAATTTCGACTCAGCTCAAGAACATATCAAGAACATATATATGTTATAGAGTATATCTGCCTCAAATTCATATTTTTAATCATATCGTATAGTAATAATTGTATCATTAATTTTAATGAATATTTGTAATTTAACGACAGACAAACATAATTCATGATTTCATACATATTTTATTGAATACATATTTTTGAGATGCTAAATTGCCATTTTTTTAAGCAATCATTAATTTATGTTTTTTATGCAGCTGCACGCTTTTGTTGGTTAGTGTAAATTATGCATGGCACAACAGCAAAAACTCTTATGACTCGCATACCATAAATGAATCGACAAACAAAATACACTAGTCTCTCGTTGGCTTTTGCAGTATTTAGGCTGAAAGCAGTAGAAGCTGCAACTTGACCACGGCGAGCGGAGATGGACAATTGTATGCATTGGTTATGTGCCTGCGTGGGCCAGAACAATGAACATTGGCATTGTGTGAGTCCTGGCCTAATATGCATCTAACCAGCATGGGGCAACAATACGAGAAACAGAAATTGGACACTGTCACGTGTTTTGTGTGTGCTAGACCGTATGTGTGTGTGTGTGTGTGAGTGTGTGGCTGTGTATTTTTCGCTTGCAATTTTTGATCCAAATACAAAGGTGTAAGTGTACCATGGTGAATGCATTTTGATTGCATGGACAGTGGGAAGAATTATGTTTAATATGAATATAAAAATATTAAAGATGTGCTATAATTTATTTATATCAAAGATTACTAATATTTTGAGAGGTATAATATATAGATAAATTATCTATAAATTTCTTGTATATTTAATTTGCTAAAAACATATTGTGCCCCACTGTGCATCGAACTTGATTGCATCGCTTCTGTTGTGTGCAGCTTTAACGCAGACGGCAACTGCTAAAAAAGAAGAAGAATCATTGCATAAATTATGAGACAAACAGTAGCAAAAACCTCGACATGCAACAAATATGCATAAGTTCAACTGCATTGTTGCTCCCCTATATGCCTATCTCTCACTCTCTCTCGCTCTATCTCGCTCTCTCTCTGTGTGCGTCTCGCATTGTATGCCATCGATTCGTCGAAGGACAGTGCAGCACTGAAACGACGTGGAATGCAATTGCCTCATCGAAAACGTTGTTGTTATTGATGCAGTTGTTGTTGTTGTTGTTGTTGCAGTTGTTGTTGACTGTGGAGCCATCGCTCATCTGGCTTCTTGACTGCCAATTAAAGTGACACGCTGTCCGTTTGGCCTGTCGTTGCCTGTCAACAGACCTGCTGAACCAAATCGAGCCACTGTCGATGGCTCACGCCCCATTGGCTTAAAGTCCCCTTAATATACCCTGAATCACACACACCCCGCAGCTTCGCCTCCGCCCAACGTCCACCGTCCCTACGACGGCATTCCCCAATGAATTTGACACTTGCTCATTTATTGTCATTTCTAATTTATTTCGCTTGACATTCATTGTCCGTTTAGGATTTATATGCAGCACAGAGCTCACATACAAATAGAGAACATAACATAGCTCATTCCACAACATCCTGTTTATGCTGTGGATGTGTGTGTGTGTGTTATGCCTTGCGGTTATTTGACCAGCACCCAATTGCCCACTCTATCTAAGCCTCCCGCCCGTATGCCCCTCTGCCCTTGGGTCCAACCGTCTGTCTATCTGTCTGGCTGTCTCTGTGTTGTCTGTGTTGTGGTTTATTGGCTAACTGCTGTAAAATTGATAAAGTTGACTTTCAACATAATCAAAAGTAATAAATATTGTAGCTGGTGTGCTTGAGTGCAGTCTGCCCGTATGGCGTCACATGCTGCTTCTCTTGTCTTTCCTATCCTTACCCCACTCTCTCTCTCTATCTCTATCTGACTTTATCTGTCTATCTGTCTTACTTACTCTTTGGCTGTCAGTAAGCGAATTTATTTATTTGATTCGATTCGATCTGATTTTGCCAACTTAAACACAGCGTTGTATTAGCTCTGACTTCCGTTTTCGACTTCTACGTGCCAAACGCATCGCCAATTGGGTCAGAGTAGTAGAGTTGACCTTTCTCCAAACAAACTCTTGACCATTTCACATCACATCCGTATGCTTGCCTTTTGATTTCCTGTCCCGCTGTCTGCCTGACGCTGACCTCTTGCAATAATGTTCATTAGTTCAAACACAACAAATTTTTGCACTGTCGCATCGTTCAATATATTGATTAACAATTAGGTGACACCGAACAATGATAGTTAATTAACGAAAATTGATATATGTATATGCATATGGTTTTCAAAACTAATTACTTATGCAGCAAATTGATGAGTGGGGAATGCCATCAGACGACAATACCAAATATACTCATATATGTAATATTTATTTATATATTCCTTTTTTTGTTATAAAATTCATCACATTTGCATACGCATATATTTCTATAATATTTTGTGAATTGAAATTGAATGGCAAACTAAATATTCAATTGTAAATATTATTTCAAGCCACTTCTTTATTCTGTGTATCTATGCCAACATAGTTTTCTTTTTTGCAGCAGTGCATCAATAATACTATGCTAATATTTCTATGTCGCCTGCTCCACAAGTTCTTGCCAGACAAAAGGCAATTGGTGAATGTGTGTCAAGCGGGTGCCCCTTTAGTCAACTACATTGTCTTTACTTACTGTCACTGCCACAGCCACCTCCTCCAGCCTTTCATCTAGTCATTGTTGATTGTTGCAGTGTCTGTCCCGGCGCAGTTGTCTTGGCTCAGCTCATGTTTGCTTGATTTGCAGTGCTCGTATCACGGAAAATATCAAATTTCAATAAATCAAATTCAATTTGGTTACACACACACACACACACTCATAGAGAGAAAGACTTGTGATAGTAATATGTCTTTGTTTCTGTCGGTGGCAAAATATTTGCACAGTCTTGTTCTGGCTCTCGGGCACACTATTTGCTATGCTTATTTGTTTGACTTGCTGGGTGTGTGTGTGTGTGTGTGTGTGTTTGAGTGTGCGTATGTCCACATTTGTAATTGTGTTTGTGTATTTGATTGTCATCTGTTTGATACACACACTCTCTCACACTCACACTTACTCAGAATCAAAGACACTTTGCGCCGAGCCTGTCGAAGCGGAGCCGCTTCTCAAGGGCAACATTTGTGTGCCTGAATTTTATTGTTTATTTTGTTTGATATCATGAGGGGCCAAATATGTCGATGTACATACATACATACGCTCATACGTAAGCGTATGCGTATGTGTTATGCATTCAAAGTATACACACAGCTTGCCAGCATTTACCACATAAACCACATGAGGCCAGCCCTCGTATATTATGATAATTATTATAAGTATGATTTGAATGGTTTCCCCTTAAGACGCGCTTCATTTCAATAATTTACTGGCCTCTTTTGCTCTTGCCACGCCTGTCTTTTTCTTTATTCGCATTTCTCGGAATCTTCAAATATGCGACAAATTGATAGCTTGCATACCCAATTAAAGGAAAGACCTTACCTGGCGTAGGAAAAGCTACTTTCCTTTGGCTGTTGGCTGTTGCAGTTGTTTATTTAATATGAGGGCGCCAGTCCAGCCGGAGGGCGTGGCATCGCCATGAGCCCATTGACAATTATGTGGGCAAGTTATTTTCGTTCAATTTTTCTCCTCTGCTGAGAGCATTTGGCATGCGTTGATGTTGATGCCAACGTCAACGCTTGATAAATTCAATTTATTTTTCGGAACATTTTTCCACATACGTGTGTGAGCTCATGTGTGTATGTGTGTATGTGCGGGTGTGTGTGTTTTGCTGTGCGGAGGCAACGTTCGTTGCCGTCGTGTATTTTCTTTTCATTTATATGGAAAAATTAGCTAACCGTTTGTGTGGGTTAAGCGCACGGTCGCGCACTCGCACATGCACATAAAGGACTGTATTCAAATTAAATGTAGCATACATTTATGGGCCACCGATAAAGAATTCCCAAATTTGCTTCTGCCCGGCATTAGTTTTGTGTGTTTTCGCCAAATTGGCTCAGAAATTCGATTGTGTCTGCATTGAGGGCTTACGGTAAAAGGGAGGAGCAAAATATAATGGGGCAAAGGATTATGATAATTGTATGCAATATGGAATGTTTTCCTCTCTGTCATTTCTTATACAAATACTGAAGTGCTGAGCGCTGAAAGAAGATTCAATAATGCAATTTTGCGGGAAGGACTTGGAAGCTCGTTGTAAATGGAGTATGCTATGTGAAATTCATATTTTATAGATGTAGTTCTATAAATACACACTTTGTGATGCACATTTAGTGTTTAGGAATAAAAATTGGACTACCAAATTGTCTCTATAAATGATGAATTCAATTTTCCTTTACACTACACAAAAAAAAAAAAATAAATAAATAAAATAATAAATAATAGATAAATAAATAAATAATAAATAAAATAAATAAAATAAAATAAATAAATAAATAAATAAATAAGCTGATTATATATTTTGAAGCTTTGTATTTTTTAATATTTTTATTATATACTATTTTTATTTTACTATATACATATATCACTTTTCAAATTTTGGTCTCAATCTCACTCTGAATTTCATGCAGATGATTCATTCTCACACACACTAAAAACTCAATAACTCTCAATAAAATCTCACATGGTCTTGCCTTCTCATTGGTTCTTTATATTTGTTCTATTTTGGCATATATGTCGGCAATTTGTGTTCTCGGCTGACTGTTGCCTGGGCGAATGCTCGAGTTAATCATAAATATGCCAGACAGCAAATCAAATGCAGTCGGGCGTATCTATTTCCGTTTGTGTCTCAGAGCTAAATACATTTCCGCTGCGGCATATTTACGATGCGAGAGACATTGCTGAGGTAAGCTAGGGAATTTTGTGGCATTGTCTGCGGATTGGTGTGTTGGAAGCATGCGTGGATCCCTGTTTGTACTCATGCATAAATCGAAGAACGAAAATTTTATTTAGTGCATTATTTATCATGTAGCTTGCATTCACAAAGCAAAGTCCTTGATCTATGCCTCTTACTTTGGCTATATTTTATGGTGAGTGTTTAGGTATTTGCATATTATATTTGAAAGATTTTTGAACGATAATATTGTTGTTAATTGTATATACACACTTTATTTTTGTTTTATTATGTAAAAAATTGGCAATATTTTCCAGGTAATTGCTTAAGTGTTATCATCTACATATTCATCTGCAATCAGCAAACATACGATTTTAATGAAAAGCAATTCAAATATCAACTCAATGGCCCACATTTTCCCACTATAATTTGTAATTTTGAATCGTAAAAGAGCTAAATCAATTCGGCTGCATCCTATTGCAATGCTCTTGCTCATTTTCTTATGCAACAGCGTCAAAGGCAGCTAAATGAAATGGTATTCGTTGGCCGCCTTGTCTTCGTCCTTGTCACTTGATGTGTCATTTTTCAAGCTCTTTAGATGTCGCCGTGTAGTTGTTGGCCATTTATAAACGCAGCGCGGCAAGGCACAGGCTAAAATGATTGCATTTAGACGCTGTGAAACGGCAACAGCAGCAACAACAGCGGCAGCAACAAGAGCAACTGAAAAATGCCAACACAAAAGTGTAGCAAAGCGGAAGGCAACCTGAGGAGGAGGCGCCATGTGACTATTTTAGTTAAATTAATGACACTCTATTTGCCGTGTGCGAATGGCAACCCAAGGCTCCGATAAGTGCAGTCAGTGTGAGTAATAAACGAGGCTGGGCACAGGTGTCGCATGTGCAGCCATATGCCATACAGAAGAGCTATCTCTTAATAAATAGCTTTACTGATCATAATAATAATAATAATAATAACAACAATAATACTAATAATATATATTTTTGTTGTGCAATTATAGAAACTGCAATTCATATTCGTCATTATCATCTGATTTTTTCATATTTGATTTATCAAATTTATTATTAAATTTATTATTAAATTTTATTATAATTATTTAACTTTTTTTTTAAATTTATTACTTTTTTTATTTTATTTTATTTTATTTTATTTATTTTATTTTAGCAGGATATATACTTCGTTATTTGTTTTATGTTCCATTGTTCTTAATATAAAATTGACTATATTTATTTCAAAATATTTTCTATATTTTATTTTTGCCTATTTATTGTTCGATATTTGTCTCACTGCTTAATATTATTTAAATTACTTTTCGATAATATTGCATATTTTTATTAATTAATTTATTATTTATTATTTTATTATCAATAGTCTTGAATTGAGATGTGGTTGTATATGACAAACTCCAGTCAGCGCTGTTCAAACAACGTATTGAATCGTCAGCGCTGTACGATAATCTTTCATTATCTGCAGCACGTTAAGTCGAAAAGCCATCGAAATAGTGTAATGACAGCGCTTTTCCCTGGCGACTGACAATATTTAAGGCCGACATCAACGCGCGATTATTGGCTTTAATTATGAGCGTGCCGCGAGTATTTCGCTCAGCGATTGCGATTGCGGCGCGTATTGTCCAAATAGCCAGAATATTTATTGAATCGACAACCGCATTCAATTGTGGTTAATGAATGCACCAGCACGCACATGAACTAATGTGAGTTTGCAACAAATCAATAATAATACAAGTCGGTCAGTAAATAATGAATCTGCCTTTAAAGCATTTATTTGCAAAAAAGATAATTAATAAACCAAGAGAAACTCCTAAAGCGATTTTTAAAGCTGCACATCGTTGATTTTATTTTCTAAATAAAATATAAAATAACATGTTATCTCACTCAGTCACATGTAATCCATTCAATTTTCAATCATTTTTCTTTCCTTAAATATTTGTTCATTTGACTAACTTCAGTTTACATATTTAACAGTTTGCTTTAAGCCACCAATTCTCGAGAATTTCGGAGCATTGACCCACTTACGTATTCACGGCTGGCTATAAGCTCACTGTAGCAGTAAAAACTTTGCTCAAACTTTACATTTTTTGGCAGGAAAACAAATCAAGTTGGGCTCTGCTGCACTCCCTGGAGGCTCTGCCCGAAATATAATTTAAAATTTGTGAAATGCAAAACACAATTTTGACAACAGATTTGCTGCAGTCCGTAAAATGCATATTAGTCGATGAATTGGTCATATTTTAAATTCAAGCTCATGCATAGCACATGCATGCGAAATATGCTTTTTCGAATACTTTGCGAGCGAGCTGTTTGGCATAAAAGTATAGGCAAGGCAGGGTTTGGCTGCTGCGAGCTGCTCAGCTTGGCATAAAATTGGAAAACAAATTGTATTATTGAAATTGAAAATCAGGAAAAGTTCAGCAGCAGAAGCAGCAGCTCTTAAATATGGCCGAGTAGGAGTGGGAGGGGGAGTGCGAATGGAATGTGAGGGTAGCGCTTAGTCGACTAAGATAATAGTTTTTGAGCAAGTTGAGCAAATATCTTTCTTACTCTTGGATTATTTTTATACATTCTAGTGGGCCCAACAATGATGGGGAATTCGAGAGGTAGCTCAACTTAACGTGCACAATTTGCCTGTGGCTTGGGCAGTATTTACATGCTTAGAGAATTTCAATTATTTTATTAGCTGCATGGCACAGGGCTTCGTCTGACACAAAAGGGATGAAGCCCAGGTGAAAGTGTGTCAGGCATGGTTTGCGGGTCTGTTTTATAACCGGTAGCGATTAGTATAAAATATGCAGGATAGCTCTAGGCCAAGTGCGGCAAAGAGATGCTGAAGTGGCCAAGAGGCTGCCCTGCGTCGGGACATAAATCTTTCATGTATGTATATGAAAGCATATTTGCTAATAACCCAATATCCCTTTCGAGCTACAAAGGAGCTTACAACAAAGGACAAGCGCAGAGCAGCCAAAAAAGGACATATTAAGATGAATCGCTCGAAGTGCACTACTGAGCACTCTGTATACCCTGCACACGTTAAAAGTATGTATAAAGGGGTATATGATGCAGTTTCGGGTTATATAGCTTATACGACTCGGATAGTTGTAAGAAGATATCCTTAATAATATGAGAATAATAGATAAATCTAAAATTTATATGAGTATCCAGCAACTACAAGAGTTTAAGACTCCCGCTTAGATCATTGTCAGCTGTTTCGAATTTAGCTGAGTGCTTTGGGCCAAGCTTGAGCTTAAAGGGATGCTGGAACAATGAGACTCTGTCCTTGGCTATACATATTTTTAATTAAAGCACAAAAGCTGAACAACAAAGAATTCTCTATGGCCATAGACAGCGCGAGCTGCCACTGCTGGATATGAGCCTGTAAAATAAATGAAATATTTATTAACAAGCCGTCGACATTCTTGGCAGTTTTCTGCGCGTAAGTGAATGGCCGCAAGAATGAAAAAAAAAGAGTGTAATTTATATATATAACACATACATATATATAAAGAAGCTACAAACAAAACCATAAATGAATTCAATTACATTAAGTTTTCTCTTTTTGTTTTTTTTGTTTTTGCTTTTGGTGCCGAGTCTCTTCACATATTCTCCGTTTGACTCTAAGGTCAGAGGACGCGAAAAAGAGGTGGATGCGATATGGTTTATGCGACACCGACCTCCCACTCGCCCACTAGGGGCAATAAAAAGCCAAATGCCCAAAATAAGAAAAAAAAAAAGGAGAAACACGCCAAAACAGTGCGAAGCAAACGGCCAAAATAAAGCGGAAAATAAATAAGAGAAGAAAATTCAACGTATGCGGACCACAGCAATTTAAACAATGTCCAATGCAGTCCAAGTGGTTTTTACGCGCCGCAGTTGACTGGACTGGCCACCAAAAAGCAATGGGTGGTGCTGCCACTGGATGTGGCTGTGGCTGTGGATGTGGATGTGGATGCGGTGTCTGAATAGTAAAAGAAATGCTTTTTGCCCCAGAGGCCATCATGAAATGCTGATGGATGTTGCGGCTTTGTACATAGTTAAGCAAGAGCTGCTTTAAGGTAAACGCGCAATTATTGTGGCTCGCAGTGGAGCAAAATCTTGCCCCGGCGTCTCGTTCAACTTTCATAATCCTTCGGCTGCACTTAGTCACGAATCGGTTTTATGACTTGAGTCGTTCATTTTCAGCTGAATGAAAGCTGCAAGATTGCAAAATACAAAGTAACAGGAAGGGAGGCAGACAATGTTAAGCGGCAGCCAGTGCTGGAAAGCGCTTACACATACCATTCCATCCGTCTCTTCAGGTAATCGGACTCAAAGTGTAATCAATTCGAGTATCTCAGAAAATATCGATTGTTTTTTTGACTGCTAGTTCGTTATACAACACTGCTGGGAACTAGTTTTATCTGCAGGCAGCTCGCTTATAGTTTATGTACATTTTGAAGGTCAGCCTGAACCGCATTTAAAATTAACCTACGCTGAACTATAAATTTTGCATACTGCGTGCTGCGACACGGATAGGCAGAGGCTGTCAGCTGTATTACTGGCGTTAAGGTGTGCCACCGCTTAACCACGGCTCTGTGTCAGTATGGTGTCCTTAAATGGCCGTTTCGTTGTGTGCGCTGTCTTGCGGTTGCTGGCTCCATCGCCTGATCCATCTCCCAGGGCGCGCTGGGCGTTAACCGAAAATCGATGGCTGTGCAAATGGAATGGCTGGTGTACGCGGTTAGCCAAGCCTGCCAAGTGGAAAAGTTGTGTACTGTATCGCACTTGACTTGGTAGGGCTGGAAGCGAATGTACGGTACGGAGGGGAGGGCCTTGCTGCTGTAGTTGTAATTGGAAGCTGCGGTCTGGGCGCCTTCACAGCTAGTGGTCAACGATTGTTTACACACTCTCGCTATCATCCACAATGATTAACTGCGCCACGCTGACCGGCGGCACCTGTACACAAGATGCACACATAGCGACAGGCAACCGGGTCGTCGTCCACTTAACTAGCTCCGGCCGTAATGCGAGTCGTCAATCAGCTCCGGTTGCGTCAGCGATGCGCCACCACTCACTAGTTGCGTGTGGATGCGGGCGGAGGCCAAATGCTAATGGCGCCCCATTAAGCACCCACTGACAAAGTGCCCCAAGACTGACTGCAGGCTGCAGGCTGGCTGACTCTCCTGGCTGTTGACGCACAGGTAAATGCTGCAATTGAGTGTGGCATGCCACCTCAGCAGGCTATGCGATGCAACGATAACGGGAACTACATTGACTGACATCCCGAGTCGAGTTGGATTGCCCGAAAATAAAAATAAATTGTTTCGATTCCATTTCTTTGGAATAGACGTGGAATGTGTGCGCTGGGATTACAGAACTGACATCAATGTGTTTTATTCTACTGTATTATTTATTTATAATATTTTTTCATATTTTTATATAAGTCTCAGACAATCACTCCCTGCAAGCTAGCCCATCTTACAGTGTATAGTTGCACCAACAAAGTCGTGAGACTTTCACGAAACATCATTTGGCAGTATATTAAATTTTACGAACTGGAACTCGGAATCTTACGTTCGTTTTACGATCTGCCTAAGTGGTGCACCCAGCAGGTGTCAACTGTGGTGTTTTATTATTTGCAATAGTTGTTAAGTAACTGGTTTATACATATATTTAAACTTTAAAAAATCTTATATTTTTCTATTATATTGGCATCTTCTTTATAGTCATGTGCAGCTCTCAAGCTGAAGTTCCTCTCAAATTTCAGCCACAACTTTTGTATACATTGTCATAAACACACTTAAGTTGGAGTTGCCGGAGTCGATTGAAAACTTATTCTTGTGCTTGGCATATCCAAATACTATTTTATGACACACTCACACATACGCGCACTCGCACACATGCACGTATGGCACACACGCACAACTTGGACCATAAACTCACTGGGATTGGCAGACCTCAACAATTTTGCAGTTGCTGTCAAGTGCAACAAATTCCAATGACATTTTATTAGCCGCATGTGCATTGTGTCATAAAATGATTTACAATCGCGGCGTGAAGCGTTTGATGTGAACGACTCGTGGTGCTCGAGTGATGCCGTAAAGACGCTCCGCCGTGACGGGCATCGGATATGAGTGATTGCAATCTGAATAAATATAAACTCTGCACTCTTAAAACTTTTGAATGAAGTAGGATTCAAATATACTTATGTACCCAATAAGCCAATTGAATATATATGTATCAAAGAAGAAGATGGAAATAGAGCATAAATTATATTAATACTGATTTATAGCTGAGACGATCGGATCAAGTATATATATAGCTAATATTTTATTTAAAAATATTTAATTTATATTTAAAGGATTCTCGAGATTAAGATAAATCCTAGCTTAATCGATATTCAAGTAAACCTTAAATTTAAACGGAAGCAATTGCTTTACTTGACAGTCAATTTGCACCATGAGCCTATTCTTTGATCTGTCAGGCGTGTTGGGTGCGCCATCGTCCTTAGACTTCATTTAACATTGCCTGGCCTAGTATGCTTGGCAGCCGTCCATAGCCATAGCCGAGCCACGCCCGCTCGCCACTAATATCGTTGGGCCCGGCTGGCGAGCAAACAGTCTCATCGACACAGAATAAACATGCATAATGGAGCATCTTAAATGCAACTTATTTTGCATAGTTAAGCATTTGAGTGGCAACGGCATCGTCGGGGCTGCTACTTCACTAACTTTGATACTTCCACTCGACTCGGCTCGAGTCGACTTGACTGGCTTCGAGTCGGGCTCGAAGGTACACAGGAAACTCAATGAAAATATCTATGGTAAAGTTGGCAGCACGCAGCAATAGCAGCAGCGGCAGCAGCAAGAACAGCAGCCATAGTGCCTATAAAAAGTATACTTCGACGAGCCGTTGTCTGGACCGGGCTCTTAACGGTGCTCAGGCACAGCAGCCTCTATTTTTGCCAGCCACTTGCCATATTTACACCAATTCCCTTGTCTGGGTGCCAGCCTTTTTGCCTTTGCTTTGGCCAACTCTTCCTTCGCTCTGCTGCCTCTTCGTTTTTCCTTTTTATACCCTGAACCCATTGAAAATGGGAAATCAGGGTATAATGGTTTTGTTGAAATGTATGTAACAGGCAGAAGGAGGCGTGGCAGACCCCACAAAGTATATATATTCTTGATCAGGGTGACGAGCTGAGTTGATTTGGCCCTGTCCGTCTGTCTGTCTGTCCGTCTGTCCGTCTGTCCGTCTGTCCGTCTGTCCGTCTGTCCGTCTGTCCGTATGTTTGAACGCGTCGATTTCCGAAGATATAAGAGCTAGAGACTTCAAATTTTTTTTAAAATGTTCGTAATTACAGCGCGGATATCGAGTTTATCATTAAAATTCGATAACTCATCCCGATCTTTTTTTATCGATGAAAAACCTTATCGAAAACCAGTTATAAAATTATATCTTCTACACCCTTATTGCTAGAGTCTCCAAATTTTGAATGTATGCTTATATGCAATTTATACAATTTCGGTTTTTGTTAAAATTTACCCCCCACCTCTAAATTCACCCCCTCACCCTCACTTTTGTAAAACGCGTATTTCAAATACTAGAGACTTGTGCTTCGGCAATTACATGCATATTCATGTTATAATCATAATCTGAAAGTTTCATGAAGATCGTACGTCCACAAAAAAAGTTATTAAACAATTAAGTTCTCATAGTAAGCGCACACTGCAGCCCATGCGTGTTTATGCGTGGGTGCTTGTATGTGTATGTGTTTGTGTATGTGTGTGTGTTTCTTGTGTAAGCTGAAAGACGCGAAAAATTATTGAAATAGCTAGCACTCCAAGGGTTCAGGGGATCTCGTAGTCGAGCAGTCTCGACTAGAGCTTTCTTACTTGTTATACCCTGAACCCATTGAAAATGGGAAATCAGGGTATAATGGTTTTGTTAAAAGTATGTAACAGGCAGAAGGAGGCGTGGCAGACCCCACAAAGTATATATATTCTTGATCAGGGCGACGAGCTGAGTCGATTTGGCCCTGTCCGTCTGTCTGTCCGTCCGTCCGTCCGTCCGTCCGTCCGTCCGTCCGTCCGTCCGTCCGTATGTATGAACGCGTCGATTTCAGAAGATATAAGAGCTAGAGACTTCAAATTTTTTGTAAAATGTCCGTAATTACAGCGCGCATATCAAGTTTATCATTAAAAATCGATAACTCATCCCGATCTTTTTTATCGATAAAAAACCTTATCGAAAACCAGTTATAAAATTATATCTTCTACACCCTTATTGCTAGAGTCTCCAAATTTTTAATGTATGCTTATATGCAATTTATACAATTTCGGTTTTTGTTAAAATTTACCCCCCACCCTTAAATTCACCCCCTCACCATCACTTTTGTAAAAAGCGTATTTCAAATACTAGAGACTTGGGCTTTGGAATATACACACATATTCACCATATGATTACGCTCTAAAAGTTTCATTAAGATCGTATGTCTACAAAAGAAATTATTCAACAAATAAATTCTCATAATATTGCCCACACTGCAGCGCAGCCCAAGCGCAGTCGCTGCTTACTGCGCAGTTAGCAGAGCGCAGGCTTATGCGTGCGTGTGGATGCATGTGTATGTATGTGTGCATAAAAGAAGTGCAGAATGATTAGAATATCAGCTTGGAGGGTTCAGGGTATCTCCTAGTCGAGCAGTCTCGACTGGAGCTTTCTTACTTGTTTTTTTTTTTTTTTTTTTTGTTGTGGTCTGGCACACGCCCACAATAGCAACAAGCCGCCTCTATGCCGCCATCGTTGTTGTTTAACTAAAAAATTTAATGCTGCTGCTGCTGCCGCTGCTCTCCGTTCTGCTCAGCAGCCCGACGAGCTGGCAGCTGACTAAAAGCTTTGCAAAGTTCGTCAAGCTTCTCATCCTCAGCCTTGAAGTGGGTATTTATAACTTTTAAGTAAGTTGGCAATGATGAGAAGGATCAAGAACAATTGCTGGCGATTAGTTTAAAGTTTGCAATAATTTATAAATATATATTTATATGTATATGTATAGTAAAAGAAGTAACTCTGCTTTTAAGACTTTCGAGCAATTAAATTATATCAGTAATTAACAAATCTTTAAAAGATCTACTATCTAATCGATCATATTGCCTCTCCAGGGTATCATCAGCTGGTGTCATCTTTAACTCTGCCATTGTCTGTTTGCATTAAGCTGAAATCTTAATCGTAAGCCAGCAAGTGATGGAAGCTAGTGTCTACATATTCGTAAAGTTCATAGAGCGCACGGTGCGTATGCTTAATGTGTCTTGTCTTAATGACTTTGGCGGTTTGCGCATTCAGCTAATTACAATGGCGTCAAATAGATAAAAAGCGACACCTGCTTGGCTAATTATTTAGTTCAGTGAATATGCGAGGCCGCCAAAAGTGAGCATATGTACGGAAAAACACCTGTTCTGCCATATCATTTTTTTTTTTTCAGATCCACTTCGACTGCCAAGCTCATTATTTTGGGCAGTATTTCTCAGCTGGCCGCTGTCCGTGTCCACACTCCACGTTAAACTGTGTTTGCTAAGCCCTGCTAAGCATTTGATGTAAACTTAATCAAGCCCAAAATGGATTTTAAGCTGGCCATCATGAAGGTGACCCTCGCCTCAGCCGCCGCTGATGAAGATGCTTTTAACGGCATTACAAATGGCTGACGTCCTCGAAGCGCAGAAAGCTTAATCCCCATTCACTTCTCGGGTTTTTGCAGCTAATAATTTGATTGTGAAAGGAAAACAGAAATATTATGTTGATAGATGCAGCGTGTGTACTATTCAACCTATACTTTATTGGAAAAAGACCGAAGAGGTGATTTTTAGTTTTCACTAGAATTTATATTTTTCTAATAATTAAATATTTATATCACGAAAAAGACTTTGAAATTTGTAAGAAATTTATAAGCTTCTTAAGCGTACAATATGCAATGAGTAAAGCTTGTATATAATATTTTATTATTTTTGTATAATAAATTTATATATTAAGGTTTTGTATAATAAATGATATAATACAAATATTGCCATTATTAGCATTTTAATTTTTAAAGAGATTGTTTAGTACTTGACTTTATAATGTTTGTACTCCCAACAACTTAGCAGTTTTATGTTATTTACTCAGCACTTAATTTTTTCCGTCTAAATTCTTCTTTTGAATACCGAATGAATTTTTTCTGCATAGCAAACTTGTTGAGATACCAAGGAGCATCGAATATTAATTAAAAATCCGTAAAGTTTTTCTACGCACCTTTCACATCGTTTGCATCGTTTGCTGTTGAAATCGAAGGTAAACAGAATAATAAACAGTTTTCCCATTAATTCCCGCTTTAGCTATGCAGACATCATTATGTCTCCTATCGTTGGCTCATCCAATATTTATAGAATATGCTCCACCTGTTTAACTGTGTACTCTTTCGCCTTTAATGACCAAGGTAAGAGCTCAGTTTAATTAGAGACGAATATGGCAATACATAGATAGACCCACACCATCCACTGAGCTGGGACTTGGAATGACAACTGGGCTTCCGCTTCAACTGAGCTCAGGGTCGTTTCTATGCTATGTCAAGCCCAAAACTAAACTTGTTTTTGTTGTTGTTGTTGCTATTGCATTAGTTGGCCAACCCGTGATAGTTAAAGTTTATATGGACCGAAAACAGAGAAGAGAAATATATACCATTTTTTCTTTCATTTTTTCTCTGTTTGCCTATTTCGTGTCGTTTGTTTTTCACTTCTTTAGTTATTGTTGTTGTGATGGCATTTTAGTGGTTTTGACCACACATGCAACAAAAACAAGAAGCTAAAATACAGGCGAATGGACTAGGTGAATAGTTTATACCCTGTAGTAAATGCAATTTACAAATTATGCAAATGATAATTGAGTAATTTTTGGACAATAAGCAAATGTTGAAAATATTTCACAAAAATAATATTAAATATTTAATGTAGTCTGTTGTCTTATATTCCCTAGTTTACTTAATATCTATTAGGTATTTTATATATATAACAAAATAAATAAAATAAAAAGAACTGGCACAAGGACTGGCAAAGGATGCTGGCTGCACCCATTTTGTGTGCTATTGCGAGTATTTCTCCAACCATTTTATTTAAGCGGATTATTTTGGCACATTTGCGCTCGGCTCTTTTTTCTTGCGACTATCTCGCTATGAGTGTGAGTGTGAGTGTGAGTGTGGGTCTGTCTGTGCATTCGTATGATGGCAGAGGAATGTCTAGCGAAAGCATTTGCTAGCTGGAGCAAAGCCTGCTGTACGTAAATTCGAGCAAATGACGCGCAGACACACACCCATCGGCTGGGCTTGTTTGGCATTGTGACAGAAGTTATTTAATTATGATTATGCTGATGCTATTTGCTGTTAACTGCAAGCATTCCAGCTCATCTGTGTGCCGTGCGGGAGAGCTACGGACATGCTGCTCATTTGTGCCAAAATTTACTTTGTTTCGCACTAAAGCGCCACAGGCTCTAGCTTAGGCCCAGACCCAGACCCAGGCTCCGATGTAGGCATTCAACTCAAACACACACACACACTCACACGCAGTCTAACTGAGACATCAGATTTTGACCGGGGCAGTGGCCGAGGGTTGTGCCTGGGTAGAGGCACTTGTCAGCCCACATGCAGCGAGGACTGTCTGAACTTGGCTTTGCATTTCAGATTTGGCCAGATGCATGTTAACTTTGGCGCTAATGTCAAAGCCCAGGCAGGATATGTCGTACGCACAGCAAGAAGCTGTTACTGCCCCGCCCACACAGCCCACACAGCCCGACAGCTGGACAGGCAACGGCAGTTGCAAAGTTCAGCAACAAGCAATTTAGGCCGAGTCCTTAAAGTTGTGCAGAAAAGCTGCTAAGTAGTTTTTGTTTCACGTACACATATATATTTCATTGAAGATTGATTCAATAATGAACAGATACAGAGCTCTTATGGAGAAATGGAAGGAAAATGTTTGGAAAATTAATTTTCAATTACTAACAGCATTTGCAGCAACGTAAACTAAGACTCGGCGATGCAACTCCATAATTATAATTAGGAAATCATACATATTCCATGCCATTTGGCAGTGAGCGAACTGACCGAGGCAAACGTTTGATCAACTCATATTTGACTCAAATGTGTATAAATATATTTGCAGTCATTCATATTTCGTTTGTCTGTTTATTATACTACAGGCCGAGAATCCAAGTTTCAATAACTCAAATATTTCTGAACCGACAAAGTCTACGTGCTGTGTGTGTGTGTGTATGGGTGCACTTGCTTCGATGTCTCCTGCATATTTAATTAATATCAGTGCTAATGAAAATTAATGTTTGATTTTCAAGCCTCTTCCCCTCTATCATTAAATGATGTGCACTGACATGAGCCTTGTCTAGCTCTCAAATGACACCAAGTATTTTGCATATATATGCAGTTTGGATATACATATAATTATAAATATATGTATAGAGCAGTTAATTAAACTGCTGCAAATATGTATTTATACACGCATATATAAATATTTAGTTGTGAACTCTACGTGAGATGCTGTGGATGGGATGTGAGTGCTAAGCTGCTCAAAGTACTCAATTAATACATATTACTTAAGGAGCTTGTCTGGCAAGGGATTTGTATGGTAGGTGGCAAATAATAATATTTAAATAAGAGTAGGGCAAACTTAATTAAAGTCAAGTTGGTGACATGATATTTTTGTTACAGGAATTCAATCTTCATTCATAAAATCTTCCATTGAAGCGATTTGACACTTACTTCGGCAAAGCTCTATGAAGCAATTATGTATTTATAGACTGAATTGATTGTCTATATTATGCATTAAGATAAGTGCTCCTGGAAGTGCATCGAAGGTAGAGCAACAATAGAGATCATTATGCGTCATTTCACTTCTGTCAGCTGTAAGGCAGCGATTCACAAGCAAAACTGACAGCCTGAAGTGCTGATAAATTTTAAATGGTATATCATAGCAACTGCTTGTCATTCAATTCGGACTACTTAGTTTGCATCTGCAGCAGAGAGCAAAGGGCAGAGGGTAAAATTGAGAGTGCACAAGACTGAAGACTGAAGGCCGAGAGCAGAGAGCTGAGAGCAGAGGGTGGTGGATGGGGTGGTGGATGGCAAACAACAAACGGCAAAACGAGTAAACAAATTAAACTCGGGCAATACAGCCGAGCAGAAACATAGCTGAACAAATTGCACTTTGACTGCCTGGCAACTTTAGTGGCTCGACCTCGACTTTCGGGATCCATCTCAGCAGTTGCACAGAAGTCTATGTCTCTCTCTGCCCCGACTTCCTTCTCCCATTGTATTCGGCGGTTGTCCCTGGTGACCAGAGAGAAACAGAAAAAGCGGAATGCGAACAGTGGAGACTAAGAATACATACAGAGCAGCATAAGGATGCGTCAAGTTGGGCTGAGATGGATGAGTGGCAGCCGCATTGGTGGTGGTCAGGATAGCTCTCTATCTCGTCTCTGTCTCTGCTTGTCTCACTCGCTCTGCTTCTGCCTTGGCCTGTGCAGCGGTAGCTAAGAAAATGCATGCAAGGGGCGCGCCTTGTGAGCAGAGGAGCTACATAAAGCAGCAAAACAGTTGAAATGAATTTCGAGTAAACGAAATGAAATGAAACAAGGGAAATTACAAAGTTTTAATTCAAACATTCGCATTCGTTGGCAAATACTTAAGCTGCAGCTTTACTAGCACCGATTGGCGGAGCACTAGCTAAACGGGGTGTAAGGGAGAGCGGGAGATGAGGAATGGGTTGAGTATGGCGTACGCTGCACAGAGACTCTACGGAATGTTTTTCTTTTAGCTGCTTGGCTTCAGCCTGCTGCAGCTGTAGCTATTGCTCTTTAGCGGGCGCCATACACCTGACTTGCTCTTGCCAAGGAAAATACACACACACGCACACGCACACATACACACTTGAGCTTAGAGCTGCCCCATTTCTGGTTCAGCTACACGCTCGTGTATTGCCGGGAGCGTAGCTCTTGCGCCCCGTCTCGCATTTTGATGCAAAGCCGGTGCTGCTTGTGGGTTGCATTTAATTGCAAATTAAAATTCTGCGCTCAAGACTTTGTATGCAAAGAGCTGACAGACAGACAGACAGACATACTGACTGACAAACGGACGGACCGACAGAGAGACTCACAGATACAGCCAGGCGGCAGGCAGGTCCCCAAGCCCTTTAGGATGGCTGTAGCAAAATAAATAAATGTTGCCTCTTTTGAGTCGCAGGACGCGCTGCCACAGCCCCTGTTGAAAATGTCTATATATGTGTATGTGTGTGTGTGTGTGTGTGTGTGTTAGTGTGCACTTTCTGCTTTTGTTTTTCTTTTGCAGCGCGCGCTTTCGCGAAAACTTAACACAACTTTACTCTTAACTCGTTTGCCCGAATTAAATGTTGGCCAAAAATTTGACGAAAAAACATGTCAGCTGCGCCAACAGTAGCTCCAGAGCCATGCCACAGGATATGGAATGCACAGGGCCCCTGGCCTCCGCCCGGTGCCTCCACCTCCCCTGTCGCTCCAGTCACCCCTGGATCGTGGCGCAGTTGCACATGAGCAAATTAAATGGTTTCCGACTTCCGGCAGACAACAAAAACGGCTGTTTCCACATTACGTACACACTATATGCAAGTTTCATGCTCTTCTGGCTCGCTCCCTGCTTTCCCCCCTCCGATTGTCCCACAGCCCTATTATATTTTTTGTTCTGCTTTCGGCGGAAATTTCAGCGAATATGGATTTATAGCTGGGCGCTGGCATGTGAGGCCCCCGCCCCCAAATAGAAGCTGTCGGCAAGTTATAAATTATCATAGGCTCTGCCAGCAGAGCTGCGGTCTGAATAAGACAAACGGCAACAAATTTTTGACAAGCTAATGTAAGCCGAAAGCAAATTAGTTTTAAAGCCAGCAACAACAGCTCAAACAAACTCCATGTAAAGCACTTAAAGGCTTCATTTTCAGCTGTGGCTGTGATAATCCTTCAGTTGTTTTCCGATAACAAACGAATTGGTATTATATCAGCTATAAATCTATTCCGCAGCTGCCCTGAATGACAAATATAGTTTTTTAATACACATCCCTTTTTAAGAGTTCGAATATTTATGTTTTCTATATCTCTTTAATGATTGTGTTAAAAAAAAAAAAGGAAAAACAAAAAAACAAAAAAAAACTTTTAATGCGTTTAACATGCCCGCAGTTTGCTTTCGAGGCCACGCTGAAAACTTCGGCTGACCACAAAAATTGAAACGAAATACTAATAAAGACACTTGTCTCGAACATTATCGAACTTTAAATACCCTACTCGGTAGATGAATAAATTTAAATTCAGCTTCAGTTCTCGATCAGACAGATGCTTCAGAGCGAAAGCACAAATAGAAATATACAAAGTTATTCACCTGATTAATCAACTAACGAAAGGACCATAACCAAAATAATTCATACAAATATGTAATCAAAGCGAATATTCGTAAAATTTGAATTTCAATTGCCGCACAGAGAGGAAATCTTTTTACGAAAAATCAACATTAGAGACAGTTCATGTAAAGCGTATAGCAGGGCGTGAGATCCACGTTTTGATGAACAAAAATTGAATTAAATACTTTTGCTCTATTGTATATTTTCCATTAAAATGCAGCTGCAAATTGTTGATGCACGGATGAAAAAAAAAAAGGTGAAAAATCTCTACTGCAAGTGAAAAAAAAAAGTGCTGGTTCCAACGGTTCGTGCAAAGCGGTTGCTGCCTCTTTTTGCATATTCTAAAATAACAAAAACAAGAGAAAAAATTAAATTCAGCTTAGAGCTGCAGTTATGTGATGACAAAGTGACCAAAAGTGCAATTGCAACAGCAACTGCAACAACAACTGCAACAGCAACAGCAACGGCAACGGCATGATGGAAAAATTGCTGTCACAACATAAAATGGACGCACCACATGTTGCCAAAATCACCTGAACATGTGGTGCGATGGATGGATGGGCGGGGTGTCGCTATATGTGTGTGTGTGTGCGTCGTATGGCTGCCTCAACCACAATGCATAAAACCGCTTAAGTTTTTATGCAACGAACTGTAAAACTGCATTTGAATGTGGCGCGCGTTTTGAAAAGCAGCAAAAAGTGTGCCGGAGCCCTGAACTTGTGCAGCAGTGGGTGTGACTGACAGTAAGCGTGTCTGTGTGTGTGCAGGTGTGTATCGGTGCAATGTGTGTATTGCTGTCAATGTTTATAATAAGAGTGCGCGACTTGTCACACGTTTAGCAAGCGAATGTGGTGCGCGGTTTTTTGCTCGTTTAGATTTTTAAATTATGTTTTGATGAAAAAAGGTACGACGAGACTGCTGCTGTTGCTGCCGTTGGCTGATGATGATTTTCCTGCCTGCCAGCAGCTACTGCCGTGCGAAAAAAGAGAGAAAAAGTTAAGCGAAAAACACTCAGATTCAGCGGGCCAAATCGTCAACCTGAAACTGCTGACTGCTGGAAACGAAAGAAGTGCCTCGGCATAAAAACCGCAAGAGCCAAATAAAAATGCTGCAACTGACGTGATGGACGGCGCAGAATAAGCCAGAGTCTGAGTCTCCGGCTAACAACACATTGGCTGGAATAGGCAGTCGAATTTGATGGGTTAGCTTGAAGGCTCCAGCAGCAACAGCAGCAGCAACAACACAACACTACAACGACCAAAAAATGGAGAAAAAAAGAAAAATTAAAATAGGTAGCGCACTTTATGATGCGAACAACTAAAAACCTGAAATCCTGACTGCTGGCTGGTGCCGTAGTTGGTTAGTCGACGAAATGTAAATCAGAATTTCAACCAGGCAGCTGCCAGAGTTCGGGTCTAAAGCCGGAGCTGGGTTGGTCTACGTCTGGATGCTGGCTCCGGTTACGGATTTACCCCGGCGTTGGCAGTCCGTTAACGTGGCCATGGATAAACCGCGCGCGGGTATAAATAAATATTTACAACTCGTTTGCCGCAACCAAAAGCAAACTAAGCTGCCAAGGCTACTGCTACTGCTTGTTGTTGTTGTTGTTGCTGTTGCTGAAACTGTGGCAGAAACTGTGGGCAGCAGCGGTGGGCCAGCCGGTGTTCAAGCATTCAAGGACCTGCCCGGCAGCTACCTGACTGCCAGCTGCCAGCTGCGAGCTGAGGTGTGAGTCGCGACGACGCCTCAACACCTTGGCGACTGTCGCGTTAACAATGCAAATTCATTGTCACCTTCGCAGGCGGCTGCTGGGCTACGGGTCGAAGAGACAAGCTCAGCTGAGGTGTCATTATTTAAGAGCGGTTATCAAACTTAATTTCTAAGGAAATTGACTGCTTTATCAGAAATAAAACAACATTGAATCGGCAGCTGTTTACTAAAGAAACTTAAGCTAAGGCGATTGCCACAGAGATAAAAGAAGAAACAAAGATAAAATGGAATTTTCAGAAAATTTAACGTTAAAGTTTCCATTATTATTATTAGATATAAAAAATATGCGAATATGAGTACAATTTCAAGTATTGTGTTTTTTGGTTAATCCAGTGGCTTTACTCTAAATAAATATGAGAACTTCAATGGTTTTTGCTTGCCGCAATTCATTTATTTCTTGCAGCTTTCTGGGGCTGTAAAAAAAGAAAATGAATTCAGACTACTAGTCTGTGCTCCATGAATTAAAGATGAATACGTGGTACCAGCGGTTGCCCTGGCAATGGGCGTGGCCAAGTCCGCAACAATAAGAGGCGCACGCCCCTACGAGCCAAAAAAAAAAAAAAACTATTGGGAAAATATTTCACAGCGATTCAGGTGGCAAGTTGGCCAAAGAGCTGAGGCGCTAGATGCTCAATGGAGGGAAAATCGTTATCACAATGCGACACTTTTCAAGCATTTGAGTTTTTGCATTCGTTCGTTTGCTCTTTAAACTGCATTGCATAAATATTTACTTTTTGTCTGCATAAAATAATCCCCGAGTAAACTAATTATGGCGCTGCCGCCACGCATCCTGGCTAAATGAAAATCTCAAGTAGAAAAAGAGAAAAAGAAGAAAACTCTAGCTGAATAGAATGCTATAAATAAACAAACTTAATGAAAAACAAAGCAAATCTCATTACAAATGTAAGCTGGATTTGCGTGATATTTATTTTGATAAGATCTTTGTCCAGCTAATGGAAGCGTCATTAAAATTGAAAAGTTATAGCTTTTCAGTTTTGGCAATAGAAAGTAAATTAAGTAATTTTTAAATGAAAAGCTGCTTAACTACTTAGCTAATGCGCCTTATTTCCGTTCTTATATTAGGTGACTTGCATGAATTTAATTTTCCATTGCATACTTTGCAGGGCTCCAGCCATACGAAACAGGAAGAAAACATAAGTCGCGGCACACATGTAAATGCGACAGCCCGCATGCAGGTCATAAATATGTGTGAATGGACGTTGGACTGTGAGAGTATGTATGTGTGTGTGTGTGTGAGTGAGTGTGAAATCGGTGCGTGTCGAGGGCGACTTCGAATCGAGAACGACAGTGAGTTAGAGGCCAAAGTAGGCGTGCTATTTTACGAGCGCATAAATAAAATAGAGCCGGGAGGGATACAACTTGCTGTTATGATACCACTAAAGTGCTTCAGCAAAGCAGTTCCAGTAAATGAAATCTCACTGAAAAATACGATGGAAAAGTTGTAGACAAAATTGATACACAGATGTTTATATTTCTTAATTAATGATATGTATATATTGAAGTACCCACTATTATAATGTTTATTTTTTCAGAATATTAAAAACTTAAAAATAATGAAATAAAATAATTTTCATAATATTTTATATATTATAAAAGACTCAAACATGAGCTAAAACTTGCTTCAACAATCTTTAGAAGCTATATAAATTCATTTAAAAAGAATAAGCTAGTATATATATACTTATGAATATATGTGTAAATCAAGAACTGATTATATAAGTTTAATAATAATAATAATGTAATATTATAAAAAGTTAACAATGAGCAGAGAAAGAATGCAGCTAAAAATATTATACTAGTTATATTAATATTTATTAATATTTATTTATATCAACATCTTCTACATTTCACATACCAAAATGTGAGTCAGACCAGCATTCGGTTGTTACGGTTTCTGTAGCTTGGAACTGCTGAGCTGGTCGTCCCTGACACTATGTTAAATTTATTAAAGTCAGCGCGAATGAAAGTCAAAGCTGAAATGCATACATAAGTCAGAGGCTGCACTAATCAAAAACATAAATTCACATAAAAATATCTCGGCAGGGGAGACGACGCCGACATGGACGTAGACGTTGACGTCGACGTCGGAGTTGGCATAAACGTAGCCATAGACACCTGCATATGTCCTTGCTGTTCTCTTGCTAAAGTTGAAGGTTTATGAGCTGCACACAAAAATGGAAATTGTCCCAGCTGGCGTTGATGTTGTGTTGTGCTCTGTATCTCTCCCTGCCTGTGTGTGTGTGTGTGTGTATGTGTGTGTTTATTTCTATGTATGTGTTGGCGTAGACAACCTGGCACTTAAGTAGACTGTTCAAAATGAGCCTAACGATAGCAACGGCAGTTGACAGTCGCCGTCTGGGCCGTTATTCGTTCTCGGCTGCGTGTTTGTATATAATAAGTATAACAACACTAAATGGCTGCTTATGCATGCAGAGACAACAAACACTCATGCCCACCCGCACATACACACTCACACTCACACACACACACTCATTGCAATTGAGTGCATACTTGGGTTAAAGTGCAGTTGGCTGAGCCAATTTCGAGCAGCGAGACTGCAAACGGCCCAGCTCCACTTTATAGCTCATTTCCTAAATGGTATGCAGCTGACATCAACGATTCAAGTTGCGAAGGCCTAGCACAGCCCATAAAAAGCAACGTTCATTGCCTTGCACTGATAACAATAATAAAACAGGCGAATTGCTACTGTATAATGGCAGAGAGCGTAGAGGCAAAGCATTTATGCAATCGTATGAATGGAAGGTGATACTTTAATTAGGAGATTGGTTTGATAAAAGAAAAACTAAATAGAATGGAATTAGACTTGAATTTCAAATTCTTAAAAATATATCAGCCAACAACTGAAAAAAAAATTAAAATAAAATAAATAAATAAATTGAATAATAATATTCCAAAAAATAATAAATAATGAAAAAAATATAATAAATAATAATAAACCAAAAATATTTAACTCTGATTTCCCATTTCCAATAGCTTCAGGGTATGCAAAAATATTGGTTCGCACTCATTGCTAGAAGAAACTTTTATAAATCGCCTTTAGAAAACGTTCTTTCACAAACGTGTCAAAGCTATTGCAGCTGTAGAGTCAAGAGATAAGGATCAGCCCTAGAGTTTGGTAATGTCCTGTCCAGTGCAGTCCGTTTAGCTCGCTCATTGCGTGTAATTTTGGCCATTTTGATGCGGTTGTCTTTCTCTATCTCTGTCTCGCTTTCGCTGTCTCTTGTCTCTAGCCCCAGCATGGCGCGTGTCATTTGAAATCATTGCGCAATTGACAGTCGGACATTGGAACGGTTAATAGTACGGCGGGCAATGCCAATTGCAGCCGCAACATGATATCCACATTCCATCCGGCTGCTGGCCGAAAAGAGCGCCCAGTGGGAGCACGACAATTGCTTTTAGCTCCAAACATTTACTCTCCATTTGGGATTCTTGTTTTCAATTTGATTTGCTCTGGAGCTGATTGATTGTTTTGTCAAAGCAGCTGTACTGCTGCTGTTCAATCGATTGAATTGCCTCTGAGAAAGATATTACAACGGGGCTAAGTACTTTAGTTTGTATAATTAAGCTGCGATCCAAGTGGAGAGTGTGGATGGATAGCAGGCATTTACTGAAGAATGAATACACATTCAATATTCCTTTTGTCGGCTTGCTTACGATATAATTTGGCTGTTCATTAAAAGTTTTGTTATTAAAAGGATTTTGGTATTCTGTACGCTACAGCCATAATACTCAAACAATATGGCATTCATTTTCCAAGCAATTTGTGTAATTCTTTTGTATTATTCGCATTTGCTAATTTTCTTTGTTGGTTTTTTGTTAGAGAGTGAAAGACCAAACAACGGCCAACAAAGGCAGCAACAAATGCATTAGCCATGGCAAAGCAGTCAAGTTAACGACTTAATAAATGATAATCATATTTTTCATTACGCTACACTCATACGCTCATATATATATATATATATATATATGTATATATACACACCATCTGTATAGGAGGTAAGAACCACAACAATAGATGGCCTGATCCAGGACTTATATGCGTTAAGCACGCAAATCGGTTATTATAATGCCTTGCCATACACACGCACACACACTCATATATCGCCTATTGTACGAAGTGCATTAGCTGGCTGTCTGTTGGGTCTATGATAAAGTCAATTTCAGGCCGTAACCACGGCTGTCCGTGGCAGAGATAAGAGTCAAAACCATTTGTACTAAATAACTTTACAACAACAACAACAACAACAGCAACAGTCAATAACAACAACAGCAATGGCAAAGAACAATAAATGCCCCACAAAATTACAAACAAACATCTATTAGTTATTTTTGTTTGATTTGCAAAGTGTTTGTCATTTGTTAAATAAATTGATGGCCATTGCGGTTATTGGCAAATAAAGAGGCCCAAAAATTGTAACTGTAAATGCCATTTGAATAAAATTCTAAATACCCAACGAAATTTTAATACACTGATTAATGCCAGCATATCTGATATAGATTTAATGACAATTAAATTAGTACAAACAAAAAAAAAAATATTTTTGAATACATTTTATTTACATTTCATTCTTTAGTATATCCTAAATACATCAGTCGATGCAAATATCACTAATAAATTATTTTTCAAACAAAATGTATAATTTTTTATTGGTCCGTTTTATCAGCCAAACGTGTGACTTGAAATTGTATTTATTTATTAATTTCTATTGTTCTTATTTATTTATTTATTTTTTATTTATTTATATATATATATATTTTTTTTTTAACAGAAAACTGTTTTTATTTTGAGTAGTGCTATAGTCTATGTTCAATATAAGCTTAAATAATAACATAACATACTAACAAACTGATTCTTACGTCATTTATTATCTTCAAGAAATCAACGTGCTCAAATCAACTCTCAAAGCTAGAGTACCTGCTGGAACAGCAGCAGCACTCATAAAAGTCAAGATGCTTTGTTTATTTATGTTATTTGTTTGTGCGAGGTGTCTTTAATATTTGACATGTACATATTTAAAATTTGAGCTTAAGTTTGCAACATAAATGCGACGACAGTTTGTCAATGTGAGTAAGTGGGGTGCCGAAATCTGTCAGCAAATCCTAGAGAGACTGGGGGAGTGAGACTGCGAGATGGTTCAACTAGGCGGGCGAACAACAATCAGCAGCTGTCAGAGCTGGGAGTTGAGATCTCAGCGACAAAAACGAGACCCCAAAAAAGAAAACCGAAACGAAATGACATTGACATTTTGAATAATGACGCAGCGCCAACTGAAATTTCATACCAATAGCAAAGAGAAATACCAGTATAGCAGGGCCAGATATCCAGCCGAGCACAGCGGGATGCATAGACGAAAGCCCACGCCAAAGCCGAACTCTTATCAAGCTTGATGACAGAGATTAGGCAGCAGCAGCAGCAGGAGCTGGACCAGCTGGAGCAGCTCTCGAGCGACTTGTCAGGGGAGGATGGAGGTACAATAGTTGGCAATAGTTCCGTCCAAGTGCGTGTCGCTGACCATCAATTGAAATCCTAATGAATAATGTCAAGGTGTTGTCAAGTGCATCTCAGGCTAACATCATTAGAGCAATGCCAAGCCCAGCCATCAGAGCCAACGAGCGTTCCCAGAGCGCTGCTGCACATTAAATGGTTGCAAGGACAACGACAACGGCAACGACAAGGATCACGCTGCCAAGTGGCCATAATCACAGAGGTGCAATTTGAACAAAGAGCAAAACACTTACACAGACAGCAGACGGGAGCGACGAAGCGGAGCCGCAGAGAGACTAAAGCAGCTTGAGTAAGATGAAGAGGCTGCAAAAAGAGTGGAGCGCGTCCAGGGTAGTTGCAAATGCAGCTGCAGTGCCATCAACAATAATAAATTTGCGCACAAAGTGCCAACTGCAAAATGAAGACAAAAAACAACAACAACAACAGCAACAACAACAACGACAGCAACAAGCATGCGATGCGGCTGAGAAAATAGTTGGGAAACTAAAATTAAACTTGCTCGCAGACTGCGCTGCTGCGCTCTCTCTTTTTTTTTTTTTAATATAATTTTGCCACGCCCACTGCGCGCCGTTTGAGTTCAAGGTAGTAGAGCTAGCGCAGGGGGCTGTCTTCCAGCTTTGAGTGTTGAAAAAACAACTTGAGATTGTAATTAGTTTTTGTTGCTAGCGGGTTTTCACTGCAGCGCGCGATGGCTAAAAAAGGAAACTTTTTAAATTGAACCGGCGAAACCTAGAGCCCGACCGAACGAAATCACTTCCCGGGCCTCGCCCACGCTAGAGCATTGCTTGCCTTGCCCCTGAGCCTGTTTCTGCGCCTTCTCCTGCTGCTGCTCCTGCTCGTGGGCAATGCGTAACCGTGACTGCCCAAGCAATACAAAATATCTTGCGGTTTCAACTTTTATGCGCCGCCTGCCGCCGAATGGCAAATATGTCTGCAAGAAATCTCATTAAGTATACGCGATGTGGTCCGGTGACAGAAGCAGAGCAACGAAACGCGCGAGATTAAGTAGAGCAAGCGAAAAAACACGACAAAAACGAGAATAAATAAAAATTATGAATGTGATTTGGAAACAAAAAGCGAAAAACAGCGCCTGCAACTGTGTGCCACGCCCCAGAGCAACTGCTCGGCTGCTTTTGGTACTCGCAACAGGTAAAGCCTAGACCAGGTAACAGTTGCTGGAGTAGGTCAAGTTTGAGTGGTGTACCTCGCTCTGTCTCACTGTTGCCTCTGCAGCACCACGCGCCTGTAAAGTTCATCGAGGTCAGCCCATGCGGGTCAAATGTGTGCCCAACGAGTCGTTTGGCCCACTTGCCAGACTGCGGCCACGAAAATGAGGCCTATATTCAGCGTAATTTGGCCGCGACGCGACTCAGGCTCGCATCTACAGTGAACACGGCTTTAATGCCACATTCGCCGCCCTTCTTATTAACACTGCTGATGGCTCCCTAGAAAAATGCCAATAAAATGTAATCACCAAGTTTACAGCCCAAATGGCTGGCCATCTACGACTCTCAATTATTCTGGTATATTTATTTTCATATTTCTGGCCGAGCTTATAATCGCAGTATTATTACGGTCTTATACATGTAAAAATGTTTATATACTCTTATATCTTAATGTAAGCTGTGCTGACTCCTTGCATGCCGCAGTGCTTCAAGACCTTTTCACTGTTTAAGTCTTTACTTTCTACTTCAGTTCGCAAAAGCTTGATCGACCATTTAATTTTCAATGGGCTTTAAAATCATTTAGTTAACTTGGCTTAAAATTCACTCTCACCGTTAATTATCTCATTAAATTTACTTTAATGATATGCAGGCGATAGTTTATACAATGATGTTTAATCAGTGCTTTAAACTCATTATACTCTGATTTTTGATTTTCTGTATTCTCTCTGAGTATTTGCTCAAAATATTTTCTACAAGTATTTCCTCTTAGTATTTCTACTAAAAGTTTCTTCTAGGTAATTCTTCTTAGTATTTCTTTCAAGACCTTCCTTTAAGTATTTCCTTTCCAGTATTTCCTTAGAATATTTTCTATAAATGTTTTCACTTAGTATTTCTTCGTAGTATTTCTTCCAAGTATTTCCTCTGTCTATAATGCTCAGCAGAACGATCACACACTTCACTTCACTTTATTGCAATGCACGACTGACCCCCACCAGGCCTGGGCGACTGAAGAAGTGCTGTAGCTGTTGCTCTTTATATGGGGCGCCTTTCACTCAAACTTTAGTCGCTCTCAAATGTTGAGCCTGGTGCCAGGTAGAGGAATATGCAGTCGATCTTTAAGTGACCAATGGCAACACTCTCTGCAGCTGCAAGCATTCTAGCTTCGCTCTACTTAAATATAAAGACCAAATGGATACTGCTGCATACATATATATCACTTAAATGATTTTCTCTAGTTGTTCTTTGTCCCTTGCTTTTGTTAGGCAGATTGACAGAAAGACAGACACAGACATATATTATATATTATATATTATATATTATATATTATATATTATATATTATATATTATATATTATATATTATATATTATATATTATATATTATATATTATATATTATATACTACTACTACTACTCTATATTATTTCTAGGTAAAAAATTGTTGAAAGCTATGTTGTTCAGGTTGGGATACAATCTAATTAATTTATTAATCGGATTTTCATTCAAGCACCTTGTGGTAAACGACATTCTTCGTTTTTTGGTCAGGTGCAAGAACGAATAATGCGGATGGTTTGCCAACACGTGAGCATGCCACGTAGAATTGACCATGAGAAAAACACGCATTTTCTAGATTGAGGCCACAAATAGTCAATGGCAATGTCACTTTACCACTAAGGCAGCACAAACCGGGCGTTTCACCAGCAAACTTCAATGCGCCACAATGTTGGCAAACAACGTCCATTGGACCAATGCAAACTAAACGATTCAAGCTGTAATCAATGGTGCAATCATATCGAAACGCTGCTCGATTCAAATCAATCCTTGAACCATTTCTTATTGCCATTTCACGGGCTGCCTCTCTTTGAGAAGCACGAATTAAGGCCCTTCTTTGCTGGGTACTAACGCGGAGCCTTTCTCGGGCGATTTCTCGCTCTTCGTCAGATAATTGACTCGCGCTATTCCGTAGCCTAATTGCATTATGGGTCCGCCGGGAAAGATTAGATCTTCTAGGACGCGGCATTTTTATTAATAGTAATACTGCCCTCGCACAAAACCATATAAAACAATCGAGAAATATAAATATAAATAATTTACTCAAATTTATGTTTGAGACAAACAAATACCTGAACTTTCGAGATATTTAGCTTTTGTAAAAGTCCAAAAATATAAAAAGCCAAAAATACACTTTTTAATAATTAACTTTTTTTTTTGAATTTCGAATTTTGAATTTTTTATTTATTTTTGATTAGTCAGGTTTTAATCTGTTGATTTTTTTTGTTTAATTTTTGCAGATTTTTGATTTAAAATATTTATAAAGTTTTATTTATAAAGTTTAAAAGTCCAAAAATATAAAAAGCCAAAAATACACTTAATAATTAACTTTTTTTTTTTAATTTCGAATTTAAAATTTTTTTCTTTATTTTTTTAACAGTCAGGTTTTAATCTTTTGATTTTTTTTTTTAATTTTTTCAGATTTTTTATTTAAAATATTTTTCTTTTTGATTTGGAAATTTTTTTTTTTTTTTGGTGATTTTTTTTTTTTTTTTTTTTGAATAGTCAGGTCTGCTCGAAGCTGTGCCGTAGACTGACTGACTACATTTGTTTATTTACTTCTATACAGGACTGAAACTGTCACTGTTGTCAAGGCTACTGAGTATAAATGGAAATTTGAATCTTTAGGGAAAAAACCGCGTTTTTCAAGTATTCGTCAAATTTTTTCAGTATTTTAAAGATCTACTGACCTACTCGTGGCGGAGACAAATACAACAAATCAAAAACCATGAAAATTGGTCCAGCAGATCTCGAGTTATAAGTGCTTGGACACTTTTACACAACTCTCTTTTATATATATAGATTATATATTATATATTATATATTATACACACTAATATTTGTAATTATTGGATGACGTAGACAGCAGTTTTTTCTGTTCAGTAGCTCTCTTACTCGTTTTGAGTTCACAATGTGACGCTTGGAATGCTTTGTCTTTGAGCCATTTGACTCAAGTATTGCAATGAATGGCGTCGTCACACAGCTTTTCATTGTGGTCTGGCTTTTACAGACACACACACACACACACACATTTGCCGACTGACCCGCGTAACTGACAATTGGAATCTGGCGTATCTGCGCCACATATTCATGCCATATCTGAGACATATCTGTGGTGGTAGACCAGCGCAGTAACTAGATTCCTTCATGAGTTGCACACACACAAAGAACTCATATCTTAGCGTGTACATTTTCAATTGTCTATCTGGCTGTCTCTCCGTCTCTCTGTCTGTCTGTTAAATGTCGGTCTGTGCGACTGTCTGCCAGCCTGACTGTTTGCCTGTCTGTGCAGCTTCTTTCGGTTCGTGTAACCTCAATGTGTTGCCAACACATCAGCATCAGCAGCAGCATCAGCAGCAGCATCAGCAGCAGCAGAAGCATCAGCAGCAGCAGCAGTGGAAGCAGCATCAGATTCAGGACTCGCAGCTGCCACAGTAGCGCGTGTCCTTGGCAGCACGCGAGCCCCGACCAGAAGCTGTGGAGCAGCGCCTGCCCTCAGTCAGCAGCCGATTCTTTACACACCACTTCAGAGCATTCAGTGTGCGAAGCCTTAGTCGCATTACAGTGGCGCTTAAAAGGTTAAAACATTTTGACTTTGAGAGCCAGCGACTGCGACAGCCACCAGTAAATCGCTCAATGAAAGCAACTTTTCCAAATTAAGTAATTCGCTCATCATTATGTTTGAATTCATTTCACTTGCAGCTTAAATTTTGTTTGTGTTTGTCACATATCGCAGTATGGGCCCTAATTGTTACAGTTTAGTTAATTAATTACTTAAATATACAAATTAGAAACGCAAACAATTTCGATAATTGCGACGCGACTCGAGACAGCCATCAAAATGCCGCTCGACTAAAAATATTTTTAGGACTTTTAATGAAATTTTAATTTGCATTGCTTGAATGAGCCACAAATTGGATTGATAGACATATATTAAATAAATCGATTATACAGCCATTTCTGACAATTCGTGCTTCGTCACTTTAACTAAGTATTTTTATTTGAATTAATTACGTTAAATTTATTTGGAATTTTAATAGCTTCAACTGCATACTTATATTAAAATTAATTAATTAGAATAAATTATAAAAACAAAATGTAATACAACAGTAAGTGAATTATGGTTTTTCATAGTCTATTTTTACATTGAGCATTGTTCTATAATAAGAGAAATTAAATTTGATATGGATAGAATATTTTGTATAGAATTATTTACGTTACGTATATTCTTTACATGTATTAACGTCAGTCGTCCTTTAGAAAAATCCATTTACATTAGTGTCAATGTGTGCCCTTCATACCTCGTTTCGTTTCTTTTCTTTTTCATGCTTAAGCCAGGGTCCTATTTCAAGCATATCCTCATGGAAGTGCCATATATCGCGTATACGCAGTCGTGGCTCGCATATAGAAATGCCGTCTATTGGCCCGGGTCGAGTGTTGGCCTATTTCCAGGCCTGATTAGCCCGCCTTTTGTTATCCCGGTCCCGAGCTGGCCGCGTGCTCTGCCTGTGCTATTGCCGTTCCCTTGCCTGCCAGTCAAGCTGAGCATGGCGCGTCTACGTGATGCTATGATAATCATGCTTATTTACAATAAATCTCAACTGAGAACTTCGAGTGCTGTGAAGTGTTAGCCGAGCACATCTCGTGAAGCGCCTCTGATGATTTATTTAATGTGTAATCTCTGCCAACGCCTGTCTGACAACAATATCATTATAATAATCATAATCATTATGTTGCCAGCACCTCAGCTGATCATTATTATTCTACTTATTCTTAATACAATATTATTATTATTATTATTATTATTATTAATATTGTTATTCCCAGTCAAGTGCTTTGTTTGCCATGTGCTGCAAAAACAAAAATAATCAATTAATTGCGGATCCAGGCAGCGAGCTGTAAACTTTTTCAAGTCCTTGTCCAAACTTGGCCGCTTTTTGAGTCATGTAATTAACTTAGCCAAGACATCAATCAACAGCGACTGACTGAGACATGACTACAAATACAGTCGCATCCACAGCGACAGCGACTGCTATGAAGCGTGCGCACTTGAGCGGATAAACATAAATCTGTAAAGTTCGCACTACCTCCACGGGGTAGTACCTCGCGCTGGGCGTGAGGTGGTGGTGGGGCGCTTGGCACTTGGGTGGCGGCTAGAGCCCCTAGTCGGTGGTTGGAGGGCGGGGGCTGGCTGTGAGTATTATTGCGCTTGTCATTATCATTAGGGCGCTGTCAAAGCGCTCTGGCAACAATAACAAGAACAAAGCACAGCTGCGTCAAGACACACACACATATGCACACACGATTTACATAAGTAGGGAGACACCCACGAAAACATAAGCATAGAGAGAAAGAGAGAGAGAGAGAGAGTGAGTGAGAGGGTGGAAGGTCTGGCGAAAATAAGAGGGACACCCACACACGTGCAGCCACACACCCACACACACAAGTAAGACGACTAGCTGCTAAACGCCTGAGGACATAAATATTGATTGATTGTTGTCAGACAAAGTTGTTGTCGTTGTCGTTGTCACTGTGTTATGTACTTGTGGGGCTTGAGCAGGTAGTTGTCTGAGGTGTCAACTTTGTGGCTGCTGCCCAACCAATGAGCACAATAACAAGCCGACATCACGAACGAAGCACGAATACTCTGCCAAGGACAATGGGAATGAAAATTGTAGGCAAATTCAAAAATTATAATACATCAGCTGCTGGCACTAAGCCATCATCTCTGAGCGGACTCTTTTCCAGTCATAGCCAATATACCTTCATTTGCCCTACAAAATTATCATGCGACAAAGCTGTTTCCATGCTGCCTTGTTATTATTCATATGCATGTACAGATACAGTCATACATAATATATATAGTATTATATATATATATATACATATTGATAAGCACACAAATTGTGTTTGTGGCACTCCGTTGATGTTGCCACAAAGGCGCTGCACTCATAAATCATCGTCATAAATTGTCTATATAAATCGACCGAAAATAGACGAGAGCCCGGACAGGCATAATAAATTCTTCACTCGACACGCGCAGCTTATGCCGGGGCTCGACTTAAATGCAATCGAATTGAAAATCAAAGCAATGAAGACATTTCGGTCACAATTGCAGCCAAAGCGAGGCGAACTGCGGTCAGGCCAGGCACATGCCACAGCCACAGCCACGCCTTTGTAGCATTAGCAGCAAAATGGAGAGAAAAGAAACAGAAAAAGCGAAGTAAGAAAAAGCGTAAAATAAAAGCGAGCGAACTCAATAGGATTTACATTTTCCAGCTATTGAGCAGAGCGCTCGATTTTAATGCGAGAAATAGCAAAAAGAAACGAATCAGTTAAGTCAGCATATCCTGCCAGCTCCTGCCAGCCACGGTTCTCGTTCTGGACAAAGACCAAAGAGCGCTGCAAAAAATGTAAAAACTATTAAGCGGCATTAGCCGCGCATTGCGCTTGGTATTTGTGTGTCGTGGTCCTGCTGTTAAAACCGCTTCTCATCCTGTTTCCTACTCGAGCGCTGCCAAATGCGCTACAAATCATTGCAGCCGTCGGGCATTGACGACAAACCGAACTCTGGACTCAAATTTAAAGCTTTGTACAACACATGCTGCATGTCTGATGAAATTACGATGAACGGCAGGGAGATAAAAAAGCGGGCTATTAAGAATACGTATTTAAGTTATTATTCCAGAGTAAAATTAAATTATTGATTAATAATAATTTTTAAAATAGAACTGTATACAAATAATTATTGTAGACAAACAAACTTTATTTATTTATATATACAAGCCAACACTTCTGCTCATAAACCTCGTTGATATTCGATCTCTTTTCTCGCCTTGTGCTCTCATGAATTTCTACTACATCTCACCAAGTGCGTGAGTATTGAAAACATTCTCGAGAAATTTGTAATGTCTTAAAAGAATGTATTTATTCATATGCATCCTTGCATTCATTCATACATTTACGAATATGTCTACTCAGAGACTTCCTTGGAGTTCGTTCTGTCATATATAACCATCCTATAACCATCCTACTCTCGTCTTACTTCTCACGAAGCGCTTAAAATTAATTCTAATGATATGAATTATTATATTACAGTACTGCATTATTTTAAGACAATACTAATTAATGCATTACCGGCATACTTGACCTACTCATTAGTTAAGGTTCAGAAGTAACTGTATAAGTCTCTAGACTAGCTGCAACAATCAAGCTGAAAAAAAAGATATTCCATATCCATTTGAGATCCGCAAAAGCGTATATTCTCGCCCTTCTGGCCTAAGCAGCTGGCTTAACCTGCTTTTAGCTGCTGTTTCCGTCGAACTTTTGATCGAATGTCAAGCCATTTGAGTCAACGCTGGTCGCTTCGCTGCCTCGCTGGCATGACTTTTTGACTCCGCTCACTCTCTGACGATTGGTTTTCTATTTCCCTTTTTGCTGTGCTTCATCTCGATTCTGTTCTTTCTTTTTTTGTTAATCCTGCAACAAGCTATATGTATGCACATCCTTTTTACCACTGGCTCGTTGTCCTGCTGCTGTACTTGCAAATCTAATTTCATATTTTATGAAGTGGCGCAGTGTTTGGTCCGCGACGCCTTGCCTGCCAGCCAACCAGTCAGGCAGCCAGGCAGTCAAGCAGTCAGGCGGTGAGGCATTCACCCAGGCAGTCGTTCGACGTCTCTTCATTTTTCCGGGCATTATTTTTACAGTTTGCACCTTGCGGTTCGTTTGCGTTCGGTCCGGAGCTGTATTCGTTGCAGCAGTCGAAATTGAACTGGAAAATCAATTGTTGAGCACATAAATTTGTTAGCACGAAAATTGCACCGTTGGGTAAAATTTATTTCTGAAAATTGCACTCAAAAGTGGACACAAGATAAATGCACCAAAAATATATCTAAGCGTCGGCTCTTAAAGACCAGCAGCAGCTGCAGCGGAGTAAAGCTCAGAAAACAATACCCAATTGCCAATAGGCGATGCACCGGGTTTGAGGCTTGTTGTCATATCATTTGATCAAGGCATTCTCAATGCATGCCTCGTACTTCATTAGCGGCAACTCGGGAATCTCGGCCTGCGAAAAATGCCAGCTATGAGAGCGAGCGAGTGGGAGGCGGGAGGCTTCTGGCCTGGATTATGTTGCTTGCGCTTATCTAGGTTAAAGCGATGCACAAATATTTTGTAGACACTTAAGCAGCTCAAGTTCTGTGTGTGTGTGTGTGTGTGTGTGAAATTTATCTGCAACATTGCGATTGCCGAGGAGACATGCAACAAAAGCATTGCAGAGCTGCAAGCTCAATGTTTTGCATGGTCTATCCAAAGGACGTCAAACGGAAACGGAAACTGAAATGGCGACATTGTTGAAAACATGCACGTGTAACTTGTTACACAAGCGCTCGCTCTGCCAAGGTGCTAGCTGCAACATGGGGCAGCAGCAGCAATGCAGCAATCCAGCAATCCAGCCAGAAGAAGCAGCTGCAAGAAATCTTTACAAAAGCGGCAATTTATTTTAGCATTTCTCGCATCCAAAGCGAAAGACGTGCACATGTCAGACGATTGTGACCCGGCCAGGCCAGCTTGCCAGCGGGGGCGGGGGAGACGAGCCAGGCATGTGAGCTGTAGATGCATGGGGCAAGTAGGTGCCAAGATAGCGTAGCCAAGCTATTACTGAATACCTGGGAACCTGAAAAGGCTGCCAACTCTTGACAATGACAAAAGCGACACTGAGTGTGGAGCATGGGAGTGCGGGGAGTGCGTGGGCAGCGATGCTCGCAGTGCTGGCAGTGAAAGGTTGCCTGGCTGTGACACGGTGCCGTCTCGCCAAGGACTCGAAACAGAGCTGACCAAAGCTGCCTTACAAATGGCGCAGAGTGTTGTCAGTGCTACTTACTGCTGCTACAATAGATAACTTAAGCTGATGCCCCGCTTGTCCAATGCCTCAACTATACTGAATACATAAAGTAGAGTGCAAGCAACAATATCTTCCTTGTATGGGAAAAGCTGCTTTGTATAACGCACAAAGACGGTCCGTAAAGGGTAGAAGGAGATTACCTTGAGAAATTATTGAATATCCTTGAAGATATAAAACAGTGGTGCAATTAAGTAAGCTTAGCTTGAGAATTAAGCCAATTAAGAAAGGAATCTATTATTGCAATGCCGGCTGAGAGGATAATAGTAATAGTGGAAAATTGATAATAATAAAATGAGCTGATAATTAATTTCAGCTTAGATTACGTTACACAAATATTAATGAAAAATAAAGACCAATTTACAAATTTATTTATACGTTATTTTTCTCTTGTAATTATTTAGCAAAGACAACAACCACAAAGCTCAAAGCTAAGCTGATCTGGAAGCTTGCTTAAGTGATCAAAGCTAAACGAGCTTTGCTCTCACTATCTTTCTCGCTCTTTCTCTCTCCCTCTAACTCACCGAAAGCACTCCAACAGCTGGTTTAGTCACGACGCACACCCGGAGAATCAAGTGTTTGCCAAGAGCAAGTGAGCAAGTGCTCAGTTGCTGCAGAAGGCAGACCACTTACAATTTGATCTTTTGAACGGAGCGCTTAGACAGCTTTGTTAACTCAACGACGCTGACGCTGACGCTGACGCCGACGCCGACGCCGACGGTAACGTCGCTCTGCTGCTCTAGCCAGACTGTCGGATCTGTCAGCGCAAATCAGCGCTCGCTTTGATATTCAGTTTTAACTCGTCGCTGGCTCTGGCAACATCACGCGGAAACGTTTCTGGCATCGGGCTACACAGAACTCGCAGTGAATAGGCGGCTTATGCAAAATCAAATCAATTCGAATCGGATCGACGATCGATATCGATTAGCGGCAGGTGCAAATTCAAAGTAATAAGAACGCGTTAACTGGTCAGTAAATGAATGAGTCAGCTAAGTAAACTAAGTGCTCGCCTATATTAGTTGTTGCTTTGTCCCATTGTTGCTCAATCTTTGGCTTAAGCTGTTGGCTAATTACGCGAGTAAAAGATTAAAAAAAAAAAAAAATCAGTAACAGCAACAGCAGCAGCAACAACAACAACAACAAGAATAATAATAACATAAGCAACGCTCACATTTCGCATGCGCAAAGTTTGTCTAGTTTGTGTGCGTGTATTAGTGTCGCTCCACCGCGCTGTGTGTGCCAGTGTCTATGTGTGTGCGTGTGCCTGTCTCAATCTTTTGCTCAATCGCAATCTTTGGCCATTGCCAAAACTGGTTAACTAAAAGCAAACGTGTTCTTTGCGTTTGTTGACTTTGCAAACACAAAACGCGCCAAAGTTACTCAGCAACAGCAACAGCAGCAGCAACAGCAACAGCGACAAAAGTATTTTGTTTACATATTGTGTGCAACATTTCAGCGTGCAGCTACAAAAGCTATAATACCTGCAACAATAACTGGCGCCAGGCAGCTGCATATTTAAGAACAGGTAAGAGAGCGCAGAGCCCAAACCACAATATAATTCAGTGGTTGTAAAAGGGCGGCAGGCCTTGCGAAATCTCATCGCAAACTCAAGGATGAATCAACCGCAAAAATGTAAATGCACAGCATTACAACAACAACAACAAAGTCAACAACAAGAACCTGCGCTTCGTCAACGACCTGCTCCAATTCGATTTATGCAGCTCAAGGTCAACAGCAACCGCTTTAAAATGCAAACTCAGCTGAAGCTGAAGCTAATTTCGAAGCCGCAGTCGCCGTCGCAGTCGCCATCGCCGTTGAAGTCGAAGTCGAAGTCAAACTCGAATTCGAAGACAATGCATAGTTTGCCGCTTCTTAAGTTAACTGGCGTGGGTATTTACTGTTCATGTTTTGTATACTCTGTAATCGTTAAGTAGTTCGCCAGGGCTATATTTTTGCTTAGATGCCCATCTTAAAAAGTAGATAAAAGAATATTATTCGCAAATGTCGAACTTATTTCCAAATAGTAACTAACTAACTAAGTAATTTCTTCTTCTGCTTACTGTGCATAGGGTATGTTATAGCTCATGCACTGCAAGCCCAATAACTTGTTTCTCTTTGCTTCTTGTCTGTTGCTGCTATGTTTTGTTGTTGTTTTTAATAAGCCTCTTACTGCTATATAGATACATAGATAGTATGTATGTGTGTAGTAGCTCTGCGAGTGCACGACGATTAGATGTTGTGCGAAGGGTATTGTGAGTGGGTCACAGTATCTTAATCGAACACTGCAAAGAGACTTCCCAGTTATAATTGAAGCAATGCGTACTTTTGCCTTATTGAATTATATATATATGTATATATATTGTATATATATTTTTTTGCAAGCATATTAAACGCTCTCCGTAGGTCGTTGTCAGTCCTTGAACTCCACGCAAAGGCCGAGGCCTGGTCATGCGTTTGTATCTGTGTCTTCGCTTGTCTCCGAGTGATTTATAATGATTTAATTCGTTGCTTTAAGCACGCCACTTAACCTTTTCGGCTTATACACAAACCGCAACAATGAGAGCAACTACTATGCCAACAGCGACAACAACGAAAACAAGAGCAACAACAACAAGCATATCATTAATAATAACAACAACAGCAATGCAAACAACAGTTGCGGCAACCACATTACTTGGCGCAATTGAAACCGCAAACCGCAAGTTGGCCCAATGCTGGCAGCTCTTTTGGCCCGTTTGCATTATGCTCGCTTATGGCATTTCGAAAAGGCAAAAACCTGAAACATTTATACGCACCCAAAAAATAAAACCAAAAAGGGTCAAATTAAAGAACGAGCACAAATTTAAGCACCGTTAGAGTCGCGTTACTTCATACTAATTTAATTAATAGATTACGTAACGATTATGCGGCATTTGTGCAGTTCAATGTGTGCTAAGCACATTCCGCACATATTGAGGCGTGAAGAAGCCAAACAGCATTATAATATTTCATTGAGGGAGCTCACTCAATAATATTCAAGTAATAGAATTTTGCAAATCAAGAACTGAGATTAAATGCTATTGCTATACTCTACAAAACTTGTTTTCTCACACATAAATATATATATGATTTTTTTATTGACTCTCAGCTCATAAACAACAATTGTTGTGTTAAAAAATAAATAAATAAAAAATAAAATTATTATAGCAGCTACAGTTTATTGCAATTATAAAAATAATTTATTATGTCTTATACATTTCACCTCAGCTACGTTTACTTCAATAGAACATTCGTTCGTCGTGTAATGCTCTAGTTCTTTTCCCATTTGTTTGGCTTTTCGCCTTCTTTTTGGCCAAGGCCTGGGACCAGTGTGCCGTGGTTCGCCTCATTTAATTATTTCACATGAATTGCAAAAAAATGTTCACAGCTTTGACTGAGTCACTTAATAAAACGTTAAGCATTATTGGCCGATAAGAATGTTAAAAAAATGTGTATATATTGGGTAGTCTAAAAAGTTTTTTCGTATTTTGCCAATAGATGTCGTTGGCGTCATATATCTCCAGTGCTACAAATCACATGATGTGCACATTATGGTGTTCGATTGGTAGCACTTTAAGCTTCGATTGCCAAAAAAAAAAAAAATGTAATTCAAAGAATTTGAAAAAAGTTACAGCTGTTCAAAAATGAGTAAAAATAATGATGAAACTCGCTATATTTTGAAATTTTTGTATAAAAAAGGGAAGAATGCCACGCAAGCCACTAATGAAATTTATGATGTTTACGGTGACGATGCTCTATCAGTTCGTGTAGCACAACAATGGTTCGCTCGCTTCCGTTCTGAAAATTTCGATGTGAAAGATGCACCTCGCTCCAATCTTTGAAAAAGTCGATGAAATTATGGAAAGGATTGACCAGGACCGTCACATAAGCAGCCATGACATCGCAAATGAACTAAACAATCGTCATCAAACGGTTCTGAACCATTTAGAAAAAGCTGGCTACAAAAAGAAGCTCGATGTATGGATACCACATGAATTGTCTGTGAAAAATTTATTGGACAGAATTAACATTTGCGATTCTTTGCTGAAACGAAATGAAATCGAACCATTTCTGAAGAGAATGGTAACAGGGGACGAAAAATGGATCAAATACGACAATAATGTGCGAAAAAGATCATGGTGCAAGAGTGGTGAAGCTCAACAAGTGGTCGCAAAGTCAGGATTGACGGCTCGAAAGGTAATGCTGTGTGTTTGGTGGGATTGGAAAGGAATAATCCACTATGAGCTGCTTCAGCCTGGTCAAACGATTGATTCGACACTTTACTGTGAACAACTGGTGAGATTGAAGCAAGCAATCGAAAAAAAACGGCCAGAACTGATCAAAAGAAAGGGCATCGTATTCCATCAGGACAACGCCTGACCGTACACATCTTTGATGACCTGGCAAAAACTGAGAGAGCTTGGCTGGGAAGTTTTGATGTATCCACCATATAGCCCTGACCTTGCACCTTCGGACTACCATTTATTTCGGTCAATGCAGAACTCCCTTAATGGAGTAAAGTTGGCTTCAAGAGAAGCCTGTGAAAATTACTTGGAGCAGTTTTTTCAAAGAGAACCACGAATGTTTTACACGATGGAATAGGTCTCTAGTGGAAAAATGGCAAAAGGTGGCCGACCAAAATGGTGCATATTTGATTTAATAAGTTTATTATAAATATTAAAAAATATGATTTGAAGTTTCACTACAAATACGAAAAGACTTTTTAGACTACCCAATAATAATAATAACAATAATAATAATGAAAGCAAAACTTTTGCCCATTGTTGGCTATGAATTTCGATTTTAATTTATCGCCGCAATATTTTGTCATTGCGGGACTCAAGTATAACGAACCGACTTTGCATCTTACAAGTCACTCTGATGTGAAATTTCTGTTGATAATATGATGATGTATCGATACTTTTTAATTTGCATTATTTACATAGTAATTTGTACATCCGTTGCTAGGAAAAAATCAACTCAAACGCAGCATTACGTCAATGCACTTTATTTTCAAAATTTAGCTGATGGGGTTTTGTGTGACCTATATATATGCAGGGCATATCAAATTAGAAGTGGAAAAATATAGTCCAATATAATACATATATGAATTGATACAAAATAAAATCCACTTTTCTATGAAAGCGTTCCAGTCATGGACTTCTCGATTAGCTAAATTAAATAAATATTCTTTAACAGGAGTATAAACATCACCGTCTAAATGCAGATTAGTTGCCATGCATTTCACATTTAGGCTTAAATTATATTGCACAGAAGCATTAAGAGGACATTAAATGCCGAAATTGTATTCAAACCGTGTAATGAATATTAAAAAATTTGCGCACAATTTATTTTCAATTATTAAACTAAATTTGAGTGTCAAATTGAAATAATTTGGATAATTGTCAGAAGCTAATTGAAGCACCAAAATTTTTAATTAGTTCGTGACTATTCGCGCGTGCACTCATTCGTTCGTTCTAACTGTTTGAGTGTATTCACAGTATTCCGAGTGAGCCAATGGCAATAAAATGCATTTGACATTTGCCACTTATTCAGGCTTTTGAGCTGAAATTAATGCAATACAGCTAAAATGTATTTAAATGTTCTTTATATTATATGCCTATATACATATGTATATATATATATATATATATATATATATATATATATATATATATATATATATATATATATATATATATATATATATATATATATATATATTGCTATCAATTTATTTACCTACTTTCTTTTGTAATTGCATTGCATTCCGAAATTCGAAATTTTATTTTTGTATCCACGCTGACAGCAATTGGCATGGACTACTGTCAACACATTTGCCGGTAAATGATTTTTATTGAGTTTTGTGAAGGCGATTCAGCATTTGGATCATTCGTTTTATTTATTGCCATACGGATGTCCCTGCAAAGGCAATTGATTTACAAGCTATGCAAGCAGAGTTAACCCACAAAAGGAAATAAAACACACATATGTATATGTGTTTAAAAAAACAGAGCACGGAATGATTTTAACGAATTCATGCGTATCTCTGGATGTATATATATATTTGTAATTATTCAATTAAAAAGACCACACATAAAATGTATAAAAATGACAGCGTCCAAAGGTAACCGCCAATAAAAATAGTCAACCAAATATAAAATAAAACAAAATTAATTGGTAAAAAAAAAGTAAAAGCCTTTTTTTTTTTTAGCCTGGCCCACACGACCAAATTACCCTTTACGCAATTTCTGCAATGATATATATTAAATTTATTTATTTGATTTAACTCTTAAATGTTTTAATGCCATGCAATGTAGCCTGGTAAATTATATTACCATAGTAATTGCATTGTAATTATGATATTATATTTTTTTAATTATTTATATTCAAACTATGAGTAACAAATTCTCAATTCCAACTTTTCAGAGTTAAATCCAATTTGAAATACTCTAAAAAGTATATTTATTAAAATTGTTGAATACAATTTATTATGCCTAGATTTGATATCTAATAAACATTAATAAAAATCATTTTCATTCATATTAAAGTTTTATAATTCTAAATAATGCAGAATATATACAAAACGGCTGCTTCCGAAATAATGCAAATTTTTATTACAGCCTAAGGACTGTGGGTGAATGTGTGAAGCGGGAAGAAAGGACGACTCACCCTCAAATCAATGTGGAATCAATAGCCTGAGCGATAAACAATCAGTGAATGCGAAAATAGATTTTCCAAGTCATATTTTTTTATGCCTAAAAAAAAAAAAAAGAGATGAAGCGAATTCGTTTGCATGAAAATATGCAAAGTTTTTGCATTTATTCGACAACGACAACCGCTAAGAGTAATAAGCCACTTGTAAGGCAGCAAAATGCCACGCCCACCACCTCAGTTCGCGTGAGACTGTGCGTGTGCGTGAGTGTGAGCGTGGGGAGACAGTGTGTGGGTGTAAGTCTAACGTTTGACACATTTGCATAATCTGAAGCAAATCTTTGGTAACAAGTAATCGAAAATAAATTTGCATGACAAATAGTGGTCGATGCGGGATGTGGGGGAGGACTGAGGGCAGAGTCTAGATGGGATTTGACACACACTTCACAGAAGTCTGCACTTGATGCGCGATATCCGTAAATACATACACACACACACACACACACACACGCAGACGTATATACATAGACATTTTTTTCTGTAAATATGCAGCGTGATAGACGCGACTTTTGCATTGGGGCGTGCAAAATTTAATCACAATTTAAATTGAAAATTTACAAAAAAAATTCAAGTGAACTTGTATTTTTTTTTTTTTTTTCATTTTGGCCCTTCGCACAGCGAATTGGTAGCTGCAAATAGACAAACAACTGAGGCGAGCCCGCCGCAGGCCGCAGGCCAGCAACCACAGCGGCAACAACAACAATGACATCGTCGAGTAATTGCCAAATGTTTGCGTACATATGTAAAAGTAATATTTGCATATAAACAGCCATATGTAGCCGATTTTCATTCGGCTGTGCAACGCACTTTTTCCACAGGGCTTCCCGTCTTATTTGCATACTATTTCAAAAGGTTGTCTGAACCATTTTTTTATTGCCACGGAGAGCTCCATATGACATGCATGCAAATACGTATGCATGTGGGAGTGTGACGCCAAGCGCCGTGATTTCATTTAAATAATCAAGAAGCATTTTATATTGAAATTAAACCGTAACCCAGCGGAGCCACATATAGATGACTTTTTAAGCCACTAAGTCATACAGAATACTGCCTCGCAATTGTGTGCGCACTTTATATGTTTCCAGATGATATCTTTTTCAAGTGCTGAAGTTGGCCCGGCCGAGCGGCCTAAAGCGGCTTATGGCTGAAGTCAGCTTGGGCAGCAATTCTAGCAATGCCAGCTTCGGGGGTTTTCTTTATACATGCTACACAAAGTTCCCCGAAAACGAATTTATCTTTAGTGCCTTAACGAGAGATACTCTGTTCGAGACTTATGAAATTCTAGAAAATATTAATTCAGGTATATTTAATGAATGAGAAGTGAAGGGAAATGTTGAGAAGTGAAGTGAATTGCATAAAGAAGGATGCATCAATAAATTGTTGTGTATTATCTTCACTGTGACCTTCACTCCTCGAATTGAGTATACCTGTTTGTGAACCATTTTTTATAGCTACAGGGTATACGAAATTAAGTAAAAAACTAAAATCAGTTTACGATTACTCACGACAGTCGCAAGCGAGCAAACAAAGCCTGACTAAGCGCTGAGACAGCATGACTAGACCTAGGTAAAAACTTGAACAAAAAAATAAAATTCAAGAAGCAGCAGCAGAAAAAAACCAAAGAAAAAGAAGAAGAAGAAGAAGCAGAAGCTAAAGAGGTGCCGACTGAAATGTGAAACTTCCAAGCGTAACCGCTGCACCACACTCAGCGGTGGGTCTCACTGCAATTCGCTCAACTGGAAAACCGAGTTAAATGCAATCACAGCGCGTTTCTCTGCTATTTGTTGTTGGTTTTCGCTTTTTGGGTTTTATTTGTTAATTGTTACTGAATGCGAAATTTAGTTGGATGCCTGCTCAAAAACCTTGAAAGCTCTTTTGTTGGCCATCTCAGATTATGTATTTAACAACAAACTAAATATTGCTGTGTTGTTTCTGCCATGCTGCTGTTAATTACTAGATTTCATTGTTTATATACAAAACGATAAATAAACAAAACTGAACCATGAATTCCTGCAAGCCAAATAGGTGAGTTGTGCGCTGGCATAACATATATTTAAATGACCCTTTTTTATTGGCTCCGCCAGCCGTTTGTCACCCCGTGCGGGTCTATGTAAATCAGAGTTTCTGCAATTGCAGGCGACACTCGAATGGCCGCTGCAAAATAAATGCGACAAATATTTTTGTTCGTTGCACAAATATTGTTTGTTATGTTATATGGTTCAGGCAGCTCCATCTGTGCGAAATGCAAGTGGACAAAAGCCAAATGAATTTCATATATTTTATTTTATTGCCTTTGATTGCGATATTGTCATGCGTTTGACTTGCTCCCCTTTATTGTCTTCCGTTGGACAATTAAATGTGCCAAATATATTTATTGTTTATTTATGATTATGATTTTCAAATTCAAGAAGTTTAACGAACTTTAACTTTATTGCTTCAATTCATTTACAAATTTCTTTGCGCTTTATGATAGTTCATATTTATTCATAGAATGTACATAAACAATTAAATTAAATACGCCCTTTTAAATTTCTGCACAGCTCTGAAATATTTAAAAGCAATTTGCTTTAAATTCGCCAAAGCATTTCTGTCTGTCTCCTCCCTTGATGCGCACTGCGAAAAGAAAGCAATAAAGGCCTTTAAATATTTACACACTCACACAAAAGCGCAAACAAACAAATACCCGCACTTCCCTCACATCCGTCCCTTCTGCCCGCGGCACAGAGGCATCCTTCATGCTCATATGCAAATAAATGCTAAGCACAAGACGTGGCTGGGCGTAAGAAGATGCTGCTCCCATCTCGACTTTTGCTTGAGTGCGTTGGTTATGCCTTGATTTTCGATCGCATGCGTGGTTTTTCAGCCGCACAGCACAGCACAGCAGCGCGACGCGACGCGGCGTATACTTGATAGATTTCAAACAAATTCTCAAATGTATGCATTTCGTAGGCTTTGTTTGTGCTTGTATTTGTGTTGAGCTCTGTTCTGTTCGGTTCTATTCTGTTGTGTTGTGTTGAGCTGGATGCTGGCGCCGTCTGTTGACTTCTGTAAGTGACTGATGGTGTCGGAGCGATTTGGCGACGCAGCTATTCCCAGACCTATGCCTGCATGTATGTTCCAGGCCGCAGCTTAGCCCCGCACTGCCGCCAACAGCTGCAGCGCTCGCCTTGCGCTTGTCACACAAATTTCAGCAACACTTTCGCTGCGCTGTCTGTGGATGTGTCTGCCTCTGTCTGTGTGTTGCCATGTACATGTCAGTGCTTGTCTAGCCCCCTCAAGTGCCCTCAAACCTCGGGGCCACAAACCCAATTCCGATTGCAAGCCAAATTCCAAAACGTAACCTGAAACATGCCCGAGCCAGACGCAATGCACTTTATGTTTTAATGCTGCTGCTGATGACGGCGCCAGCGTCTCGAGGCTGTTTCTCCTGCTTGTCCTTTTCACAGTCTCCTGCCCACTGTGCCCGCCTCTGCTCTCGCTGCTGCTGCTGCAACGGCTGCTGCAACGATTGTCAACGTCATCATCATCAACGTCTGCCCTTGTTGCCGCTAATCCATGTCAGGGTCCTGCTGCAGTGATTCTCGCACTTGTTGTTGTTGTTGTTGTTGTTGTCAAGTGCAAATGTCTCTGTAAAATATGCAAAGACATAAATATTTCAATGAGGTTGACTGTGTGTGCGTCTGATAAAAACTACAGCTTGTTGAATATTAGAGATGAGCACGAATATCAGAATAAAAATATTATTTTATATAGAACAGAAATTTATTTCAATTCTTGGAAATTAGACAGTTGTTAAAGCAACTTTCCATCGAATTACTGGGAGCACTGGACATTTTCTTGGAAAATGTGACTACTATGCATAGAACGACAATTTCTCAGTTGGGAAGCTTAAACAGAAATCATTTCAGATAAGATGAATTGCCATCCTGCTGTTGTCATTGCATAATCACACAGAAAGTATATTGTGAGAATAGTCATAAGTACATCGGTCTAAGTTCAAGGCACTTAAAATCTCAAAAGCTTAGTTAAATGCGGAACTTCAGGGTCATACAAAGTAATATTAAAGTAAAAGATTGCTAAAGTCTCGTAACTTGAGTATTCGCGTAAATAAATGTAATAAAAATGTAATTTATGCATATAACAGTGTAATTAAAGTTCACTTATCTGGAAGCAATCAATTCCAATTCATTTTACTGTCCAATCAAGAGCAAGACCTTTAAGTTTAATGAAACAAGTTACTGCAACTAACGATCACTAATTATCGGGTAGTTAAGGCAAACTACACTTGAGCAAGTTTATATATATATAAAAACATTTTTTGCCAAGGATATCAACTAAAAACAGGGAACTGTGATCCAGTCACAGTGATCGAGTCGCAGTTTCGGCATTGCTGTCGTCTTCGACGCCCTTTATCCACTGGCTGTGCACGTGCTTATTAGATTATGTTTTGTGAGTGGGCGTGGCAAGGTTAATGCCACATTTGCTGCTACAAAAGGGCTGCTGCAGCCGCTTGTCCGACTGACCCCAGCCAATTACACATGGATAGCTCACTCGAAATTGAATTTCTGGCTAGATAAACTTCAACAGTGGAGATGGCGAGCTATTGCATTGCATGTCGCATGCACTTGAGTTCTGTTTTCTAATGTGCGTGCAAGCAACATGCAATTTTGTAATAGACGAAGCTGCAATCATTTGCATACTAGTTACGGCATTGCAGCAGCTACATACATATATTGCTGCTGACGTCGTTGTTGCCATTGCTTGCCTTAGTCGGTTGTTTGTTGGCCGAGCAAGCAGCAAAATAATATTCACTGTCAAGTTTAAGCGGCATTAGTCGGCTCATATAACTATCTGTAGATATATGGCTATATGTATATATAGCTATGATACTTGAATGCTAGATAGTTTTTCCACTGAGACTGAGCACGACCTTTGCGGCCGTTTGTTGTATTATGGCAGTTCTCTTATAGGCACGTTAATTAGTAGCTAGATTTACCAAACCTGTTTTCCGAGTCTCACCAACACACACACACACACAAACACATCCACAGTCAATGAGTGACTAGTGCTGTGCAATCGTCAGTTTTTTCCCTCAATACAATTACTGTTTGCTCAGAGTCCACATGGGAGAGGATGCACATTCCTTGTCTTGCCCCTGAGCTCATCAAGCTCTCTTGACTCTCGAGTGGAGCGCTCAAAGTCGATGCGCTGCATGTTGCATAAGCTGCTTAGTCCTCAGTTGAATCAATACCAATAATTGACATAAAGCTGCTAATTTCAGCTGCTCAAAGTGCATGCATCACTCAATTGACTCGACTTGGCTCTGAAAACCTGCATTTAGTTCGATTGACTCGAATAAGTTCGAAGGCTGCAACTGACAAGTGTCTGAGACTCTAAGTGTGTATGTGTGTGTGCGTGTGTGTGTCAGCGTGTGGCTTGTTCCTTGACCACAGCTTGACTTTAGTAATTTAGTTTGATTATCTTGATACTGTTGCCAATGTTCTGAGACATTGAGTTGTTTGTTCACGGATAGATTTCAAAGTCTAGACTGACCGAAACAGCAATAACTGCTAGCCACGTGGGGGCAGTTTACTGAATAACAAGCCTAGCACGATAATTGGTTATTTACAAGCCTAAAGATACTATTTAGTGTCTGTTTGGGTGTCATTATCGCAAATGAGGGCCATAAAAATATATAGTTTTAACGAAAATGTTAAGCTTTCTGAGAGATAAAATTGCCCTTCCATTAGTGCTCAGTCACAGATGATTTAAAGCCAAGTAAAAATCAGCTAAGTGGCGTAAAGAATAAAATTAATTGGCAGCCATAAACTATATGTTCTACTCAATAATTAAAATTAATCTGAACCCTTGAAGTGTTTGCTAAACTAATAGCAGAAGTATAGATAATTTTCTTCTATAGCTCGCTCTCAGATATAGTTCTTGAAATACCTTTTTCCGGGCATCTCAAGCGCAACGGTCTCGCCAGACTTGCCCCGGGTGACTGTGTGTCAAATCAATTGCATCGATGTCCAATTTAGCAGTTGACCAATTGGGTTTGCTTATGCAGCTGCAAACTAGAATTTTGAATTCACAATTTTCAATTAACAGCGCCAACAAATGCGCTGAGTCAGCCCGCATCAGTCGGTGCCCGAATCGGCGGGGAGGTTTGATAGTCAGAAATGAGCAACGAACTGCAAATAGAACATTGAGAGAAAAAATCGAGTTGCTTTCGTCGTTGGGGCATGAATTTGATTAATTATAGTGTGGCACTTGTATTGCGTTTGCACTTTATAAGACAAATGTGAAAACTATGCAAATGAATTGTTAATTTTCCTACAATTAATCAACTAGCCACGGCTATATAAATTCGCTCAGTGTAGCTAATGCGAAAGCAGAAAATAACACGAAGTTAACAATGTTGCGCCACAGTACAAAACGCATAAAAGTATGCTACGTGAATGGAAAACGATATGTTCCAGCTGCTGAATGTGTGTGTGTGTGTGTTTGTGGGGTAGCGAGCAATACCGTGTGTGGGTGAGAATGTACTACCCAACCATATGCTAGTGTACGGCTCCCTTTGGAAATGGCTTAATCAACATTACAGCGCCAAATGCAGCCAGCAATGGCAAATAATACAAAATGCTTTGGTCTGATACAATTTCGCCCTGCATCTCAGATGCAGTTAGCTTATGGATAAGCAAGGTAAATTCTGTCTAGCTGCCATTATTCAAGCGCTTAGCATGCTCAACAGCATTCTTCCATTGCCAGTTACACATCAACTGATTTTCGACTTTTTACAAATTGTTTGTCAGTCAAGAAAATTGTTTACATTAGTCTTTGCTCCTTAAATATTAGTGTTGCCTTAATATAAGTGAATCTATTAAACTAATTAGCTTAGCTACTACAAAAACATTCTCAATGTTGCATTTATGCGGAAACTTGTCAATTATAAAATTGGAATGAAGGTTTTCGAGCAAGTATTTCATATAGATATAGTATGCAGCTGCTGTTCACCTCAACAGCGATTGCGCAAATTATTTGCTCGTAAATCTCTCAGAAACGAGCCGCGTGGCAAAGCTTCGATGATTATTTACTAACAAATGGCTCGTAATAATTGCGGCTCATATTGCCAGCACAGCAAAGGCAAAAACAAAACCAAAAAATAGGCTTCATTAAATAGAAATGTGCTTGGCAAACGACCAACCCACAGAAACCCCAAAACCCAAAACGAGCCTAACAAATGATCTATACATGTGCACATGTCTGTGTGTCTGTATGTGTGTGTGTTTCCATATGTGTGTGTGTGCGTGTTTATTTGGGCGAGTGATGAGCTACATTCGTAGAATGCTTTCTGGTCTGAAAATTGTGTTACCTATTCATGAGTTTATGTTGTTTTGGTTTTGTGTTTTTCGAAAAAGAAAAAAAAAAAAAAAATGAAGAAAATATTAAAGCATATATGAAATCGAGAGACTGACACTGTTGTTCTATGTTATTTTTGAGGAAAAGCCATGGATGACCTTTGCAACAGATAAACATATTTTGCTGGATGCCTCGCTTAAAGTAACTGTTATGTAAATTCTTTTGTGTGTGCAAATGAGTGTATTTGTCCATGTTTGCAAGAGCTTCTCGAACTAGCCTATTACTAACACATAAACGATTTTTTCTTTCTTTCTTCCATTTGCCATTGGGCGTCAAATCTTTGCAGTTAAATTTATTGTGCGTAAAATTTTGTGCAAATTTTTTGGTCACGAGTGCAACCAGTGGGATGGAGGGGGATGGAGTGTGAGAGAGAGAGGGAGGGACCGACAACTTACGATAGCTTTGTGTGTGTGCAAAAATAAATATAAATATTTATTACTTGCCGAAAAGTGACTTTTGTGCGGTAATATCTGCTGCCCTGCCTTAGTTCTCGGCTTTCGAAATGCTTTTTTATGTAAATGAACCGAGTCGAGAACATAGAGGCATTGGCCCATTTGATAGTTGCCGTAAACTGTGCGCAGTTATGGTCAAGATTGTCGAGCATTTACGGCGACTTAGCCCAGTCGCCATAGCAATCAAATGCTGCATGCCAGCCAGCGCCCAATGACGCCTGCTTCCAGGAAGACAATTGCAAATTAACCCAGCGGTGAGACAAGCTATAAGCCCTGTAAAGCAAAGGCGATGCAAAGCCAGAGCTTTGCCCGAAGGTCAGCTAGGTAGAGGCTTCATTTTCTTAAAACCTAGATAACGTCAGTTGAGGAGTATTAAAATGGAATAATATACATTTAAGTAAAAAAGTAACTATGATTGACTTGATGATTGGTTGACAGCTGATAAGCTTAGTTATAAATAATATACAATATTTTTTATCAAGCGGCCCCTACTTGATTTCATTGAGCCTTGCAATCGCAAACCTCGATATGTACTCTGCACACGGATGCTCGGATAAAATCTCGATGTGCCCCCAAAGGTTTATGCGCACGAAACACATTTACCATTGACACCATAAACGCACAGATCATGGCGCATAATATTACATAATATTTCCTATTAAATTGGCTACTCATATAAATGCAGTAAAACAAATGTGTACAATATGTAACGCATTGCAAATAAACATGCCGCAGGACGATGTTTCGGCTTTTATAGATTATTGACCTTTTGAACCACACACACACACACACACACAACACTCACAAAGAAAAGTAACAAAAACCAACGAGGAAACTTTTGTAATAGACATCCTGAAGAGATGGATTGCGTAGGTGGTGCGTAGGAGGCCTGGCTTGTGTATTTGTACGGCTAGACAGGCGGCAGGCACCAGATAATCATTTCATTTTACAACTTTTTTTATTTGTCCCCCTCGCCTTGGAAAAACTTGTGAACTCTCTTTGTCGCGTCAGGTTAGCTGTGGTTATTGCTGTTGTTGTTGTTGTTGTTGCTGCTGCTGCTGTATTTCGTTTTATTGCGGCGTTTATATTTGTTGTCAGGAAATACCTTTGTATGCTCACATTCGATAGATACAATCGCAGCACGCAACAATTTGCACTTCTTTATGTAGCCTGAACTTCAAACTTTCTGTGTGAGAGCGAGAGTGAGACTGTGTGTGTGTGTGTGTGAGTGTGTGTGACTGTATTTGTATGTTATTTATAAGCATATTTTACCTTTCATGCATGTGCACAGCTGCCACGCCCCACACTCCATTGCCCTGCTCTGCTCCGCCCAGGCTCTCGAGCCTTGTGTGTGATTTTATTTATTTCCGTTTCGCTTGTCTGCCAAGTTGGCACCTGTTCCTGCAGCTAAAGGTATGGCAATCCAGCCACAAAGATTATAGAGAGCAGATACAAATCTGTGCAGCTGATATAGATACTGTTAGGTAGAGGTACGTGAAAACTTTAAAAGATTTTCCCAAACAAAGGCAGCTGCCCATCATCCCCCGGCCGGCCGATCCGCCTGTCTGCCTGCTTTCAGTTTGTTCACGTGCCGTTCCCTGCTTTATTACAATAAAAGATACTTTTCTCTCTTTGAATACATTCCTAGTTTGCCAGCACATTCCCACACTCTTGCTTCTGGTTGTGGGCAATTTACTTTTTGGAAAAAATATTGCATACCAGGATTTTTGTTGTTTTCGCAATTTGCAGCCACTCAAAGATTTGCTACGTGTCTTGTTTGCTTTGTATTTGTGTTTGGTCAAGGTAGTTACTCCAGCCAGGACTTAGTTGTAGAGTTGTTTGATTAAATTTGTGGTTTCTGTGGTGCCCAGCTAGGACCAATCAGCCTCTGAGCTCCTGCGACCGTCTAGAACAAGATGAAGATAAATAAAGTTTTAATTGGTGGCCCTTACATCAACGGGGAAAGCAAAGGTCAGTGGTTATTATGGAAAGTACGAGTCCAATCAAACACTCTGCGACTAATCAAAATGTGGTGTGAATTGCAGAGAAAATTAATATATCATAGCTTCAGCATCTGATTATGCTTTGTCTGCACTGCCAATGAAAGGGCGGAAACGGATGCTGTTGAAATTTAAAGCGTCAATACAAATTTTATTCATATATTTTGCATGAAAATACACCGGAAGTGCGTAGCCCAACTCTCTATTCCTATGTGAATGATAATTCATGAAAAAAAGACTTTACGACTCTGCTTGCTGAGCAACAAATGGAGCAATTATAGCGCCAGCTTTTACTGCTGCGAAGCACGGGGCGTATGCATAATATAATTAAGCAGAACTAAGAAAAGAGGTTTAATAATTATTTGTTTATCTCTTGATCACAGCTATCACAGCATTGCATACATTCAACTCTTAATATTCAATTGTCTTACGACAATACGGAAATCAACTTATGCAGTCGTTTAGATCTCGACTTTTAATAGCTCACTTAGCTCAAGCCGAACAAGTTGGCCTTTAATCGTAATAATGTAATTATTTCGAAACAATACTTTGAATACAATGCTCGGGGTGCCTCTGCAGCTTATCGTGTGTGGCGATAGAAACTACTTACATGTTTAAACAATATTTCTTAATTGAAATGCTGCGGGGCAGCTTCTGAGTTGTATTACCACAGACAGGCATTATGGCCAGACAGGGGGGGAGGGGCGGCAGGAGGAGTCCTAGTTGAACATTTGCAGTGACAGCATTTGGTCAGGCCATTGCTCATGAGGTTGCCCCGCAGCAGCACATGCCCAGGCAAGTCGTACCAAGCCGCACCGCCCACCCCCGCCGCAACACCAGCAACCCACCCAACACTTCTGCTTACAATTTTGCCAGCACTGCAAGCGAGCTGAGCAGAAATTAATTACATTGAAGTCATTTATCAAGAAAGTTTATTTCTTGCTGCCGGCCCGGGGTACGGCTGCGGGTCGGGGCCCACGGCGGAGTGCTAGACCGGGCACGGGCACAGGCACGGGGGTCCCGAAAAAAGCCAAGCTAACCAAAAGCAAAACCGAGCCCAACCTCGAACCACAAGGCGTCAGTTGTTGTTTACTTTCGGTTAGTTATTTGCTGTTGTTATGCTTATTTTTATTTATTTGGCCAGCCCATTGTTAGTGCGAAGTAAATCAATAAATGAGACGGAGCTTAGGATATTTTTTGCTTTTTTTTTTTTTTTTTGTGTTTTATTGGGTTTTTTCCGTTTGCTGTGTGGGCTATTCTGTTGTTTTTGTATTTCTGGCTGAGGTTTGGCAAAAATAATTGCGAAACTTTAGCGGCAATTCGCAAATTGTTTGCTGCATTTTCGATTAGCAAAATGTCAACTTGAAACGAGAATGAGAATAGGAATGCGAATGAAAATTAAAATGAAAGCGAATACAAATACGAATAGGAAAAGGCAAATGCTCGAGCACTTGCGCCAAATAGCTGTTGGCCCGCCAGGAGGTCAGCGGGCGGGTTGAAGCCATTTTGAAAATTTCATTTCGCTGGCTGTTAGAAAATTGGCAATGGCCAAAACAACTTTGAGCTGCCACTACATGGCAGCAATATCCATCACGGGGCTAACTGCACGGCACTGCCCAAGCTTGGCCATATACAAAAATTGGTTTAATCAACTGTGAAACAACTGCAGTAGCATCAGCAACAGCAGCAGCAACAGCAGCAACAGCAGCAGCAGCAGTGGCAGTGTCAGTAGCACTGGCAAAAATAGCCACTAAAAAGAGAACAACAAATACTAGAACAGTGACAAGAGCGGCAAATGGTTAGAGCTTGTCCGGGTTAGACGTGTATTGACAGCAGCCAAGGGCTCGGGAGTTGGCTTCATTTGCGCGAGCTGCTGCGTGGGTCATGTCAGGCCATAGCTCTGGCTACATACACAAAAATAAACAATAATAAAAATCAAAATAAAAATAAAAAATATATATGTATATATATGTCGTGGTGCTTATCGATTCACTTTCCTTGTCAATGCACAGCGTTGCTGCGCATAAGGCTCGCCAATTTAGTTTTCGGGCTTGTTTTTATTTCAATTTTCAACTGTGCGTCAATATTCACTTAGATTTGTTTCTGTATCGATATTTGCAGCCAACGACAACAGCAGCGCATAAAATATGGACGCCGAAGCCGATGGAGTGCCTCCGACGGCGCCAGCTGCAGCTGCAACCACGGCGAACAGCGATCTCGATTTGGCCGCCCGCCGTCGCCTCTTCATCTCACAGCCCTCGACGCTGGCGACACGCCGCCAGCAGGCCGTCTGCGTGAGGCGCGCCCATAAGATGTATGGCGGTGGCAAGAATCCAAATATTGTGCTGGATGGCCTGAATATGACAGTGCCCAAGGGCTCCATGTAAGTAGTGCTCGCTGTTTCAAGAACTCTCTTTAAGTGCGCTCTCCAGCCATGACGAAAATTCTTAAATTTACATAATGCACATGAGTGCAGATGTGTGAAAAGTAGTCAACGGTCTTATATGCTTGTCTCAAGATGTATGAATATTTCATATACTCCAATCATTGGACACCAGATATATGTATGTGTATGTGGGTCAGACTTTTAGTTACTCGACAGAGTTTTAAAAAGCATTCGATTGGAATTTGCCTAATTAGCACAGAGACACAGAGTATTGAAATTAAAACAGAGCACATTCAAATATATATTTACGAAATGTATAGCAACACAAATGGACTTCATCAGTTTTAGTTTTTTGATACGTATCTAAACGCACTCGTATAAATTTTACTTTCAATAAAACTAAAACCTGTTTAGAATTATGAAATTGTGTCAACAGGTAAAAAAAAAAAAAAAATAACAATTTGCTTGAAGGCGATTCAATCAGCGGAATAAGCTGATTAAAGCTCGCGCTCTATTTGGCGATTAATATTTAAATAGTTGCTTCAATCAACAGTCAAATAAGGAAGACTCTTGAGTCTTAGGGCTGAAATTAGCTGAGAGCTTTCCCACTCAAATTTCAAAATGCACTGGGAGAGTAGATTAGGTGTATGTGTGTGTGTGAGCGAGTTTGCTGTAAAATGCTTTTGACCGCATTTAACACTCGATTCGCTATGGATTCGAAGTTGCCAAGCGGTAGATGAGTTGAAGATGAAGACGACGACGCGACGTCGACAAACGGTAAGTGGGTCAATGTCAGCACTTAAAAAACTGCCAAATTAACACACAAAGCGTGTGTGTATGTGCGTGTGTGTGTGTATGTGTATGACTTAACCAGACGTTGGCCCAGAGAAACGTCACAGCCTCTGAAGCAGCAGCAGCAGCATCTGGAAACTGAAACCAGTTTTGTAGACAAGACACAAACCACAAGCGATGCGCGCTGAGCGCGTGCACTGGCGTTGCCAGACTTTCGAAATGGGCAACAAAAACATGAATGAAACAGCTTACACAGAAGTTTGACCATGAAATCATCGAAGCGGTTGCCTTGAGGCGGGTGTTTGCTTTGACCATTTGGCGAGATATTTCACACCACTCACAAAACTGACAGTTTGACGGACGCTCTGACAGACAGAGACGCAAATCTCTGAGAAGACACACGCACATACAGACGAATAATGTACATATATGAAAGACGACACGTTGTCGCGAGTTTTACCCCGAAAACTTCAGGCCTCAAGCAGACAGACAAAAAAAAAACAAAGTAGAAGAAAATATAAAATGGGAACGAGCAACTGTCAGCGACGCGTTAGTGTGAACAAGAAGATTTAGCACAAAATATGTCGCCCCGACTCACCCGGCTCGAGTTCTCTCCGACTGTCAGCCAAGCCCTCGGCAAAGATTTCTGCTGTTGCCACATAAAAAAAAAAAAAAAAAAAAAAACTATAGAGAGAAGGCGACGGGGAGGAACAGAGTGATAGAGAGGGACTGTGAAATCCCTAAGCTCAAAAGTTTTTAGCTGCTCTCATAGGCGCAGCTCAGTTACCGTCCCTCCGTTTGTCTCTTTGTCTGCTCGTGTCTGAGTGAGTCGGCTGACTGACATTTGTTTGTTGTACTTATTTGGTTTTGGTAAGAGATTCGCCTCTGGCCACAACCGGATACATCAGCAACGCCATCTCTGATGGCCGCCAGAATGATAAATAATTTTATGTTGCCTGCTATATTTGCAATGAGTTATATTGTGTTCGTGTTTATATTTTGCTGATGGTCAGAAGCACAAATAAATGCCCACACACGGATCAGAAATCACAAGACAGGCATATAGATATACTATATATGTAGAAGCAACAACAAGTATAGACAATAAACACTTGAAAGCTGTCGACTGAAGGTTTGTTCTGCGGTCTACAAACAGTCGCACATAAATCACATCCCATCACGCATAAATAAAGTACGCAGAAATTGCGCGGCTTCTGCCCAACAGCCATGAATAGAGGCAAATTTATGGGTATTGTGCTCAGTGTACTTGATTTGGTCGATTGAAAAGTCCGCCTGTGGCTTTAATTGAATAACGACAATCAGTTAGCGATGACCCAATAAAAAAACCCGCCGTCCTCCTGCAAACGAAGGACATAAATTCCATTGGCTAATAAGTGGCAGGCGAGGGAAATACAAAAATAAATAATAAAATAAAAATTGAAATGCTGCAACCGACAACGCTTGACGGAAGAATGTCCTCGAAAGTGGATTGAAGTGTTCTGAAAGTGCTCAATTAATAATAAAAAATGCTGAAAGAGGCGTAAATTTGGTATTTTTGGATCGCTTCAAGAGACTTTAAATAAACCGATATTTTATTATCAATTATTGAATCATAATAAGAAATATCTGTATCTGTATCTGTATCTGTATCTGTATCTGTATCTGTATCTGTATCTGTATCTGTATCTGTATCTGTATCTGTATCTGTATCTGTATCTGTATCTGTATCTGTATCTGTATCTGTATCTGTATCTGTATCTGTATCTGTATCTGTATCTGTATCTGTATCTGTATCTGTATCTGTATCTGTATCTGTATCTGTATCTGTATATATATATCTCTATCTAAGAATATATTTATTTGTATGTACTTTAATTTAATCTGATTTTGGTTTGCAATGTACAAATTTTCCAAAAAACTCACCCTTTTAGGAGATAAACAATTTGCATCAGCTATAAAAAATAATTCCTGCTTGCAATTTCCAAATACTGTGTAATGCGATTGCCACAAATTGAATATAAACGAAATTAAAGAAATAATTCTATTCGGCAAAATGAAATTTGATCTCAAATAAAATGAAATTCCATTTCAGTTAGCTCATTTGTTCGACTGTGTAATTTACTTTTGATTACGCTAACCGGCTGTCGTCAATCAGAGGCAATTAAATACACGTAATTAAAGAGCCAGAGCAAACTGATTGCGCTTTATTGATTTATGCACGGAAAACAGTTTGAGCTATAACAAATATATAAAGCGATTTGCACGAAATGAACAAGGAATAACAGCATTAGAAACGAGACTTTCAATTTACTCAATTATCCGCAGTGCACATTAATTGTGAGCAATGCAATTATTAGCTCTATGTTGCCATTGCAGCAAAATGGTGCCCACAGTCTGAAACTGACCACAAGGCAAAATCATTTCAATGAGTTCCACGTTTAAGGATTTTCTCAAGTATCACGGCAAATGAAACCTTTGTAAACCCCAACATAAATGATTTTATAGAAATGATAATTATTCTAGTATGAAACTATGTGGGAGGTGTGGTTTGGCAGTATGTGTTCTTAATCTACTGCTAATATATACTGACTGCCTCTCAAATACTTTAAAGACTATTCAAGCCTTGGAATTTACATTTTTCCCATTGGCATTTCAAGTGTTGTGCTTTCAGCTTGCTGCCCGACTGTCAATCGACCACAAATTGTAGGCCCATTGATTGCTGTGTAATTTGTGTGATAATGACTTTTCCGACATGATTTATACATTCAGCTCGGTGAAATTGATATTGAGCACTGAAAATTGGGCTGAAAATCAAACAAAAGAGTTGCATTCAATCTGAGCAATTGAGTTGAAATTTAATTCTCTGATTTTCTGAAAATATCAGTCATGAGGTAACTGGCTAAAATGTCACAAAGCAGAATTGCTAAAGGACCTGCAAAAGAATAGGCACTCCCATGCCTATTCTCTCTATTCTCTATTCTCTGTAAAATAGCAAATCATTGATAAATGATCCATAAAAGAAATGAAAAAGAAAACGAACAAATGGAAAATATGTTTGGCAAGCCGATAAACCAACTGCTCGGCTTATGCTTCGATGCATCGCTTGGTTTGACTTGTGAGCCAGAGCTTCAATATTGACTAAAGTTAATTTGAGTCCAGTCTGTCCGTTTAGCTGGCTACTTTATGAACTCGATGCTGAGTACTCTGGGTCTTGCAATGGGCACCAAAACGATAAATAACTGCACACGGAGTGCGGTTAACACTGCAGCATCCATTAACTTGATAAAGAACTGAAATTTGTGCATATCACAAGCACAACTAAAACTTTGCTATTATTTAGCATTGCACTTGCGCTTGAGCAAACTGAACTGGCTCTGCAAAATATGGCTGGAAAACATGCTGGCCAGGTAATACCACTGCATGGCCATGGCCAACATCAGCAACAACAACGGCTACAACAACGGCAACAATGGCCTGACGGAGCCGCCATTATTTTGACATACGATGGAGCTGAGAGTCGGCCGGAACAATGGAGAACACGAGCGCTGAACCATTTTACACGCAGGCAAAAGGACGCAGCGTCCGTGGACTAGGACCCAGGCCTGTTGATGTTGGGGCGGTCCAGGGTCCAGGGTATTACAATGCTCAAAACACAAATACACACACACACACACACAGAAGTACACAGAGAGAACATGAAGAAACATAATGGCTGCTTACAATTTGTGAACGAGCATAATGCGAACATTACATCCGCGCCATTGTTTCTTGCCTCTTGCTCCACACCCCGCGCTCCACGCTCCTACTTCATGCTTCTCGAGGCCCAGCGAGCACCCATGGGGTGTCGTTGACTCGGGCGAACGGTTGGCAGGGTGTCTAAATTAAATTAAAGCTGTTTAGGTGTAATTGGTCGTTGAGAGGGGTCACAGCCATGGCAAAGGCAGCGTGCCTCGAGTGGCGCCTTTGTCCAAAAAGGAGAAGTGACCCTTTTTTGGCCAGCCCGTGCCGGGGTCCATACATATTGCAGAAACCATGAAAATGGCCAATTAATGGTGCATGAGTCAGGCCAAATTGAGCGCGCACACACAATAAACAGCCCATACAAGAGATTATAAAGCGCCCAACACGAAGGCCTCCGATTCTCTACACTAACAAAATGCATTCGCGCATGTATAAATATTTATATACATATACATGCATATACATACATGCATATACATATATATCTATATAATCCACCTTTTAATTTACACAAAATTGTTTAAGCCTGAGTTCGCTTAACATTGACATGAGTATTACGTGCGTCCATTAATTATGACTCTCCCGCTCATGTTAGTCTCTTCAGACTGCAGCGAAACTCCGATTAAAACAAGGCCCTATATTATTTACAAGTCAGTAATGATCTCTTAACATACATGCTGTTCTAAAGTGTTATTATTGGTAATTTGTATGCCTAGTACAAGTTACAGTCGAGCTAAAGCTAATTATACTAAAGTTAGCCCCAACAAATGATGGAATATTAGCCACACACACACACAGGCTGCCCTTCAGGCACGGCTGGAAATAGAGCGTATGTTCTATTCTACATTACTGTGGCGACTTACAGTGGTGCAAGGCCTCTTGTTGGCTACATTTATTATAAGGAAAATTAAGCCAATAAGCAATATGTAATATAGGCAGGGAAGAGGCATTCTGGGATTCTGTAAAGACAAAGCTGAGTTCGCAATAGTTTAAAAAATACTATATTATTGTGGTAAGTCAATAGTTCTAATTAACAAGAGATCTGCATTATTTAAAAATTCTCGACTTGTAAAAATTTCCATTTGAAGAGGCTCAAACATAAAATTCTATAGAAAGGTCTTCTGGCTCTTAAGAATACTAATCTGTTCTAAAGCTTACTAAAAAGGTTTTGAACCTTTTTAAGAGTATATCCCAAGTCAAAAGACGCAATTGGAATAAATTATGCCGATTCGACTAGTAAATTCAAGGAAATTAATTGATTCCTCATAGATATTCTATTTAATAAGGACTCACAGGGCACAGCCCACTGTCCGCGCTCATTAGTGAAACTCTGTGTCTGTCTGAGAGTGTGCTCCTTAGTATGCTTATTAGTTGCAGTCAGTCGAGTGCCTAGCGTCAACAATTAAATGCATAACCTTCTTGAACGCATGCCATTTGATCAAGTGCCCACTTATTACCCTGATGGGGCAAACTCAGCCAACGCCATATACCATAATACGATACAAGAAAAAGGCCCATCATATATATATTCTATATATACTTCTTTGTGTGCCTGGTACATATATTTGTGAGCTGCTAACGATTGGCTCGGCATTGGTGCGAGGTAGTTGAGCACTTGGCTTACTTAAAGTTGCTTCATGTATATCAATACAATTGAATGTAACTTTCACATGCGTCTCATTTGCGTGAATAAACACCATTGGGGCTAAATTTTTACTAAAGGGATAGCTATATAAATCAAGGTATATACTGCTCAAATTATAGGGTATTTTAGCGTCGAAGCTGTTTGCTTCCCCCACTCTCCCTCGCTCTCACTCTCTCTCTCTCTCTCTTCATCATTTTGTCATCATCTGGACAATATTAACTATTAAATTATTGAGTGGCTGAGTGGGTTTATCAATCGATGACTAGCTGGGTGGATGGCTGACAGGCTCTATGATTAGGTAGGCCTGTTCGGCTGCTAATAAGCCCGACTGGCTTTTGTGATTGCAATTTGCAGTACAATTGTGACTGACACTCAAATTGGTCAACTGACAAATGGGCCGACCTGTTGGCACTCATAACTCTGAGGGGCTGGGCTTGAGATTGTCAATTTGTCACGTCGAACTGTTTCCAGGTCTGATTAAATTTGTAAGGCCTTCGTATCGATTAGGCGCGGTAGGCGCATGAGTTTCATGAAGCTCTCAAGATTTTAAGCCAAGAGGCTTTCGTAAAATATTCAAAAGGCAAACAAGAATTAAACAAGCGGCGCGCGTCCCTAACCCGAATTCTTGCCTATTAAAAGCGGAAATTAAAATCTTTATGGCTAATGATTAACCAATAAGGGCAACATGAAACGGAACTGCCACAGACTGAAAGGCTACAGCAAAGAAAGCCAAATGAGCGCATAGGATAAGGCAGGAGCAAGAGCAGCGCCGGTACTTGAGGCCGCTGGCTGACGCAGACGCTTCAACGCCCAACTGTTGTGGCATATAATTACCAAAGTGGCCCTTCGGTTTAGCCGGCTTGGCTATCGGCAGCCGGAAGTTCAACAGCCGTTGCAATGGCCAGCTTATTAGTCAAATTAGGCAGCAGCCGGTAGGCCGGTTGGCCGGTCGGATGCTCGGATGGTTGGCTGTTGGTTAGCACGTGGCAAATAGGCGCGTCAAGTAAGTGACGAACGGTACTTGGCCGCAGCGAGTCTGTAATGAAAATCGATTAAAAACGGCGTTGAGCCCGCGCGCATAGCCCACTCCGTCCGGCACATAATGGCAAATTAATTGTAAAGTGTGCGGCCATTTTGCTTTTCTCGCTGCCTTCGCCCAGAGCGCGCAGCATTGCCATTTGAAGGATTGAGAGCAGCGTAAAACAATAATTAATTGATTGAATGTTGTTTGGAAATGGCGCGGCGCCTGCAGCCAGCAGCCGTACCCGGCGAACAGTGACCAAATGAAGCCCAACCGCACGTCCCCATTCAGCTAAGTGGCATAGAAAATTAGTTTGCCCAAGAAATGAATTTAATATGCTCTACCCTCGCGGCAACGTCGATTTCCTAGAGCAGTTCGGACTGTTTAGTTCCGTTAAAAGCTCTAACTGATGGCAATTTCATGAGATCAGAAATCAATGCATTAATAATCAATAAATATTAATCAGCTTTGATTACTTAATTTACTTAGTCTAGTCTTATCAGAAATAAGCTTGTATATTCTAATGTTTTTGATTGGCTTTCTATTTAGAAGGCATTTGGAATTCTGTAGGACTGGGCAAAAATAGAATTTAATTTGATTTGACTGCTAAACACTGTGAAATTCCTTGAGTACTTGAAGACTTGGCCGCGTTCATGTCCTTGGGGTCGGGTTAAGTCGTCGCAGCTCTGCAATTACAAATCGGAATGCGAATTGAAATTCAAGCAGCAATTACCCGGATCGAAATGTAAGAAACGAAAGCTGAGCTGCTCTTGTCCCTTGCTTCCCCTGCTGGCCCTGCTGCCCTGCTGCCCCTGCTGCCCCTGCTGCTCCCCAGCTGTCGCTGTGCTCTCAAGGACATTACGTGCCAGGGACGTTGACAGGCGGCTTTTGAGTGTTGGCCGCAATTAGGCGTCTAGGAATTCAATTTATTTAAGCACAGCCCGAGCTACCGCTGACTTACTTCGCTGCCATTTGTTGTTTCACTTCAATATTTAAATGATTGCATAATGTGCTGTTAGCTCAGCTCTCGGCAGCTGCCTCAATCTCAGGCTGGCTCAAATGGCTCGCGCTCTCTCCGCGCTGTCATTGCTCTGATTGTGCGCTTAATTTGCTTAAGCTGCACTTCATTCTTAGACCAAGCCACGCAGTTTCTCAATATTTATACACTCTGGGTAGTTTTTCATTTTGCGTGCACTTAAAATGTTGTTAATTTGCAGCGCGCCATGCAACATGCGGCATGTGGTAAGGCACTGCCTCGCCCTGCAGTCTGTATGTCAATCAGACAGTTTGGACGTGCATCATTCAAAGTGCGGCAGCACTGTTCAAATTAACAATTACAAGCCGCAAAATGCAGCAGCAGCAACAGCAACAGCAACAACAACAACTACAGCAATGGCTGCTGGCTCCTGCAGCTGGGGCCAAGGTGGTGGGCGGGCGGGCCTTATAAAAATAACCATAGTGCAGGGCATTACTGCGGAAACGGAAGTGCGCATTAACTGTGCACGCTTGCATGTCTGTCAAGGTGTGTGTGCGTGTGTTGGTGAATGTGGCCGCAATTAGCAGCGCGCATGTGTGTGTATGCATTTAAGTATTTTCCTACAGCTGTGTGAGTAATTAAAACTGAGTGTGCGCGTTTAATAAGTTAAGCGCCAAGGCACACACACACACACACACACACACAGACACACACATCAAATGCATGCATCAACGTGGAAAGGTGAGGCACACACACATACACGTGCACACACACGCGCAGCTGTAAAGCTTCCGCTGCTGCTGCGACATTGTTTGCCTGTTTTTCCTGCACAACTCGCATTAAACATTCGGGCGCATATGCAATATTAAATACGCTACAATAGCGACTGGTTTAATATTTATAAGTAAGAGCGCATGCCGTCTTTTTCTATTTTTGTCAACTGAAAAATGCATATATTATAAGCTTGATTATGCTCTGCAATTGACTGTGAAATTATGATTCAATATTAATGGAAACAGCGCACAGCCGAGCAAATAGTGCAGAAAAAGAGACTTTGACGAAGCACGCAAACTCATGAATATAGTATTCAGCTTGGTTAATACCAAAATAAAAATAAAGTACAAGTATAGTCTTTATTTGGGCTCTCATATTACGTATGCCACATACGGCTTTGCGCTTCGCCATTTGAAAGAGATTTTCCCTTGCACAGAGCATTGAGTGGGAAGTAGCTCAACCAGCAAGTCCTTGTAGACCCTTGCCTTCTCTGCTTTACTCAATTAACTTAGTCGTCTTATGCCCCTGCGTCATTTACACGTGAATGCCTGCAGACCCTACAAAATGCACAATGCAGCCAATTGGCCCATTCATTTGAGCCCAGCATAATGTGGCCACAATAAACACGCCCACATGCACACATACGCACACACATACCAGTGCACGTGCTTGGTTACGTTGACTGTTACCGTCAAGTGCCTGGCGGCATTTGGGTTGACCTTACTTTCAACACGGCGTATGCGCAACATCCTCTAAAAATAATATATGCTGCACTTCTATTCTGCTGATTGTTGCAATTGGGGCTGGGGCGTTGGGTAGCCACCTAGCTACCTAGCCACCTAGCTGGTGCCACACGAGCGAATTAAATTAGCCATTAAAATAAAGTTGGCAGCATATTTATTTATTGCTGCATGGCCCGAGGCATTCGGCCCTGATGATGCCGAGCTAACAGCGCGAGCTAAATGCAATTTCTAATTAAAATGAAATTATGCGCATAAAATAAATGCGCATTAATTTGAAATTTGTCTTGCTTATTCAAACAAAAGCTAAAAGTTAGCTCCACTCTGGGTTAATAACAAAATGGCAGCCATTGTGCCAAATTGTTAATTGCATGGCACACACACACACACAGCGTATGCAATAAATTTGTACACATTTGTAAAACAACAGCTGGAACATCAGAATAGTTTGCTCTGTGTTTGGCTTTGTAATCAGGCAGCGGCTCGCGTGTAATGGACAACAGTTTAGCATGTCAATAGAGCAGCAGCAGCAGCATCTGCAAAAGCAGCGACCACAACAACAACAACAATTTAGATATCAAAAAACTGTAATTGACATATGACTGCAGCAGAGTCATGAATCTGCATCTGTATCGATGCGTGCGGCATGCAATTTGCATGCGAGCTGATTGTCATGATTTTGTTTAACCTGTAAACAAGCCAAACAAAGGGCCATACGCCGTGATTTCATTTCGCATTGTCTATACGCCTATGACATTCCGCCGTACACCTATTGACAATGAGCGAAAACATATTTGCTTTGCATTGAATCGCATTTGTGAATCTACAATAAAAACTTGTAATTAAGTGGGCTGAGCCAATGAATAGGCGTTGCCAAACAATCTGATGGCATTTCTATTTGTAATATTGCTTAAAATGATGGGACTGCGATAGCTATTATATATTTGCATTAAATTACACATGCAACCTAGCTGGCCTTCTACTTTGTCAATAATAGTTGAATATAAATAAATAACATATATTTCGGTTAATCAGCATTTGCTAGCATCCGCTTCTATAGTCGCAAATGAAAATCAAATAACTCGTAATAATTATAGCTCAGCATTGAGCAATTGTCAATAATTTGTTATGGCCATACTGAAATTCACACTTGATGATTCACTTGGTCTTTGGCCGGAAGAGTCAGTCAAAAGCGAAAAGAAATAAATAAGACAAATAGCCGGCTAGTTAAGCGATTCCGACTGTTTGGCCATAAACTGCGCTAAGCCAAATTCTTGCCGCTTCAGCATTTTTGATTTGTTTGCTCATTTTTATGGCTGACTTTTCAGCATGTACTCAACGACTGCCAGCCTGATGGTGTACATAAATACAGATATGTGTGTATGTATATATATCTATATGTCTTTTATCCAGATATTTTCAGATGGCGTGTCCAAAATTTCAAGTGAGGCGAGCGCGAAATTAATGTTGTCCTTGAATTTGCCATAAACTGCCAATTCAACGAAAAGTTTGTAGCAACAACAGCAGCAACAAACACAAACAGCAGCAAACACACATACGCGCGCGCGCACACACACACACACACATATTCACAGTCAGCAAATAGCTTAGAGAAACTTGTGCCAAAGTTCATTTGCCGGCAAGTTCTTTTAAAAAGCATCTTAATCAGCAGTAAATTCACAGCTAATCAGTGGGTCCATTGTCTCGCTCGGCGTTTGCCTCGTTGTTGCCCCCCGCGCATCGATCAATTGAAGTGTCTGTTCACATATTTGTTAGTCGCGGCTCAACGCATTGCAGATAGTGAGCTTTGTGCAACATAATTCCACGTTCGACACGCTGCAGTGCATAATAAATTTGTTCACCGGGGCGTATGGGCGATGCACGCATTAGAGATGAGACTCAAAGCCATGCGAATGATTCCCAAGCAAGGTAACAATGGTAATTACTGCAAATTTAGTACATGTTAAAGATAAATATGAAAGAGAATGCTAGTTGCACTATTGAAGACATTCGCTTAAACCTAAGCAGATTGCATTCGGCAAAAAATCAATACTAAATAAATTTACAAATATAAATGAAATATTAATTTCAGAGCTATTCAGAGCCAACGTACAAACATTATGAATATTGCATGCGGCACATGTAATAAATCAAATTTCGCATGCAATTTCAATAAAAAAGAAATACCAGCAGCCAGCTGAGTGAGTAAAGTAAAAAGAGAAATACAGGCATACATATATAAAATAAAATAGCAAATATAAATGCCATGAAAAAGAGTCGATTTGAATTCCATTTGAGTCACTTCTTGCTTGTGAATCCTTCCACATTTAAATACAACTAATTGAATTGTAAGCTGTAAGCCAGCGAGCAGGCATTGAATTGCATTTATGTCGAAGTATATTTGATTGCCAGCTTAATTATTTTTAAGGTTTCCCGCCTTGAAGCGTGCTTGAGTCGGGCCACATCTTCCGTCCTTGTTCGTCTTGGCCCCAAGTGTGCTCACCCTCTGCATTGGCACATTGAACTTTGTCTTAATTATGGTGGCAGACAGCGAATGCTGAGCACATTGGACATGTACATTGTTTGTGCGCTGCTCTGCTTGGCTTGGCCTGGCTTGAGTTGGCTTGAGTTGGCTTGGCTTGGCCCTTGGCTTAATAAATTGCGATTGTTTGCAAGCTAACTTTGCACCCACGCCCACTTGTTCGGACTCACTTTTGTTAGCTCCCCTCGCTATGGATTTTGTAATTGGTTTTGGCGTTGCCCACTGCACTTGACAAAAATAAAATAAAAAAGGAGGGCACACATAAAATTGCAAGAAAGTTTAGCATAATGCGCAGCGAACAGGAGCAAACAAAGTTTCTGCTAACATTCAGTCGCAGAATAGATTTTTCTATGTGCGGTTAACGAAGCAAATAGACTAAAATTTATTCGGAGAAAATGGCAAGTTTTTTTTGTTTGTTTTGTGGTTTTTGTTGGAGCAGTCAACCCAACTCGAATATTGGCCGAAAGTTTCATAAACGTAATTGTTTTGGACGCGGCCAGATCTAAGCAAGTTGCACCCTCCAAGTTCCTAGCTAACTCGATCTGAGTTTTTAATTTCAACTGGCCAACGAGCCAACGGGCCATCGGGCAGCACGCAAACTTAATTAAAAGCCAAAAAGCAAGACAACCATTTGAAAATAACAATCCGCTGTCAAAACAATGCAAGCAACCGGATCCGGGGCGCCGCTCGAACGGATAGAGACCCACACAAAAGCCCGGCCAAAGCGAAAACCAAATTGTTAAACTTATACCGCTATTCATGCACTTTGTATATGCGGCCGATATGCAACAGACTGACAGACAGTAGATGAGAGGGGCGTATGGGACCTGCTGGTGCTAGACCAACATCTTCTTCAACTCTTTTCTAGAGCTTTTTAATTGACTGCATAATAAAATATATCACATACATATACAAAAGTAAAACTTATTAAATAGAGATATTTTTAATTTTAGGTGTTTACTTCATTTACCTCATTGCATTGTTAATTATTGTCATAAATCTCACTCTTAATTATACATTTTGCATGACATCAATCAACTCATACTCATACCTCTTACTCTCTGTCACGCCAATCATCATTCAACTTATTAGCATTACTCATCAGCGCTATATATCTTATTCATCACTCTTCTCAAAAAATACTTGTTTCTACTCCAACTTACATTCACCGTAATCCCTGCAGTGCTTTAAGCTCTACATAAATCGAAAATAAGTCTGTTAAATAAAATATAAAACAAGTAAAAACGTTCCAGTCGAGACTGCTCGACTAGGAGATACCCTGAACCCTCTAAGCTGATACTCTAATCATTCCGCACTTCTTTTACATACACATGCATCCACACGCACGCATAAGGGGGCGCTCTGCTAACTGCGCAGTAAGCAGCGACTGCGCTTGGTCTGCGCTGCAGTGTGGGCAATATTAGGAGAACTTATTTGTCGAATAATTTCTTTTGTAGACATACGATCTTAATGAAACTTTCAGAGTGTAATCATATGGTAAATATGTGTGTACATTCCAAAGCACTCTCTAGTATTTTTTACAAATTGGGGGAGAAGGGGGCGTGGTATCAAAAATCTGTAAATTATAAAATCTTTGTATCGATTAACTTTATATGCAACGTAAATTTGAAGACTCCAGGTCTAAAAATGTTCAAATTAGGCTAAAAAAACAAAATCAATTTTTCGATTATTCTCGATAAAAAAGTTATCGGACGATTTATCGAAAAAATAAAGCAAACTCGTACTGCGTATGGTACACACGAGTATGCATGCCAAATTTCAGCTCTCTAGCTCTTATAACTTCTGAGATCGACGCACTCATACGGACGGACGGACGGACGGACGGACGGACAGACGGACAGGGCTATATCGACTCAGCTCGTCGCGCTGATCAAGAATATATATACTTTGTGGGGTCTGCCACGCCTCCTTCTGCCCGTTACATACTTTTTCACAAAACCATTATACCCTGATTTCCCATTTTCAATGGGTTCAGGGTATAAAAAGGAAAAGTATTTATATATAGATAAAAATTTTAAACAGAATGCAATTTCTATTGCTATAATAATTTTTATGAAAATAAATTGAATATTGAATAGGTTTTTCAAGTTTGCATAATTCCTGGGATCGACAGCAAATGGATTCGATATAACAAACCGACGTTGATAGAAATTAATTCTGCCGCGAAATTCTCCCTGTCCAGGGTAACTGATAGTAGCGTTAGCTCTATATATTGTTCCCTCCGCTCAACTGATGGAAAATGGAAAAACGCTGACTTGGCTTTTACAAAAGCGCACAATAAATATGGCAAATAATTTGAAAGAGTTGTACATGCTATGCACATGGAACTGTTTAAATTATACATAAAGGCTGCATAATGAAATTGGACAGCTGCTTCCACAGCTGCTGGGCTGTTGGGCTGTGGCAATCCTGGCAAGCGAAAAAACCCTTTCAAAGCACAAAATACAAGTCATTGTTTTGACCCAAGTCTGGGGTCAAGTGTTGTGGGTATTATGGTCAGCACGTACAACAAGCGAATGAATAACTGCAAATGTAACTGCAAGTAGAACTCTAACTGTACTCTGCCAGTCATACTTCATAACTGTGTGTATACATATCTTTTTTGCCCACTCTCTGTGCCTCCCTCTCTCTCGCCACTATCTCTCTTTATCTCTCTCTCTCTCTCTCTCTCTCTCTCTCTGTTTCGGCCTTTGTGCCAGCATATTTTAATTATTAGCATACGTACAGGCGCAGTGGCAGTAGACGCCAACGGAATTTTATGAGCTAGCGCGTTTTGTTTCACATTGCGTATGCGTAACGCGTGCGCTTGTGTCTTTAATTGAAAAAATATCAAGCATACGCCACGCAGTACCATTGTTTTGACGAGCCATTGGACACTTGCAGGAAGCACATAAATGACAGCTGTTGCTAAATAGGTTGAGTTATTAAAGTGGCAGAGTAGAGAGTTGACATTTCACCCTCACAGGAAGCTAGCTGCAGATATTAAAGTATTATAAATCATTTCGAGCTATGCAACTGAATGCGTAGATTCGCCTTCCTAATGCTCTCCATTGCAAAGTTGTAGTCAAGCACTTTGACTTTTCAAGCATGCGGTGTGTGGGACGAGCTTGTCTATAGGAAAAGTTTACCGTTCAACTAGACAGCCAAGTAAGTCATTGAGACTTACCAACAATGCTCTTAATTTTGCATGGGAAACTACAAAGTAAGCTTGTTAATTAAATACGCATTACCGCGTCTCTAATTGCCTGCGATGTGCTGCTTAGCAGCAACAAAAACTAATTGTTATACTAGACTGGCAAAGTTTTTTGTTGGGGCGCCTGCTACTGCTGTTGCTGCTGCTGCTGTTGTTGTTGTTGTTGTTGTCAATAAAATATTGCTGAAAGTAAGCAAGCATTAAATTTAATTATCAGCTGACACTTTGACCTCCAGCGACGTGACTAACTGACAGACAAACTGACAGCCAGATTGACAGAGCGCACAGCAAAACGCGCCAGATAATTTGAAATGCAATGGATCTATATTTAATGCAAATGTCTCCGCGTTGAATCACATTTAATTAGTGCGCAGCGCGTTTATCAGCCACCGTGGCTGCCGCGAGCATGTGTGGGGTGGGTGCTGCAGCGGCGTGGCATGCCACAAGCTAATTCAGCGGCACCAATCATCAATCACATTGCGGCAGCAATGCCTTAGCCAGGCAGGAATGCATCAGGCTGCGCACAAAAAAGTTTAATGGCTTCAAAAATCAACTTGGTCGTCGCTCGGCGCCATTTCACGTTGCATTGTTTGTTGTGGGTTGTTTGTTGTTTTCGCCTCGCTTTGCGGGGCTGAGCAAGGACGAGAGCGTCTGGCTAAAATATGCGCATGCCGCAGGTAAATGTTGGTAATTTGTGACTTCCAATGGCTGCGCTCCTTCTTTTTTGCTTGACTGCAAAAATCTAGCTTCACCTTTCCCTTTCCCATTTTCTATTTTTAGTTTTTTTTTTTTTTAGCTTGATGTCGACCATTTAACGCGCGGCGACATTTCAGCTGCTCTGTAGCGGCAAATTTATGTGGAAATCGTGTGGCAATATGCAATTGCATGGCTAATGTCGCAAGCAGCGGCACAATTTAGCACGGGAAAATGGAAATAGAGATAAGTTGGCTGGTGTGATTAAAAGTGGACATTTGTTAGTTTTGCAAGGGGTTAGCCGTTGAAATGCGATTGATAAGCTTTGTGATTTTCTAATGCACGGGAATGGGAATACATTTGTCTAATATGTACTCATTTGTGTATTAACGAATCTGTTGAGTGCCTTTACATACCCTTGTTTATATTTGTTTTTAATAATTTGTAATTTGTAATTTGTGATATGTTGTATTCCGCTCTCTCGCTCTATCTTCTTCTCGCTTAAACACTTGGGTAAAAGTCTACTCAGGGAATAAAACTAGATAAGAGCCTTATTTGTAAGCATATATTTGATGTAGTATAACGCCAGCTGCTATTGACAGACAAATATGATTGATATTATTTTTGTCTTGTTTCTTATTTATTAAATATTTAAACCAATTCTTCCTTAAAAAAAGATTAGTTATCATAAAAATGCAAAATATATTTAAATGCTTTCAATACATTTAAAGCTGTATATTTCATTAGTCATTGAGTGACCAAGGTTTTTTACAGTATCAAATAATTATGCTTAGTAATTCTAATTAATAATTAAGTATTATATAATTACATGAATTTAATTTAATTTTGTATCACCAATAATCATAAATTTAGATTATCATTCAATTGTGTTCAATAAATTCAATTCGATCTGAATAGTTACCCCAATTAACTAATAGCTCAGACACCTATCGTAATATACCCTTAGTAAAAACAGCAATTTAAGATATTACCAACAGTGACTTTAGTTGCCTGGGGAATATTTAAAGTACACCAGCTAGTCTTGACGTTATTTATATTCTTCGCAGCTCTTAAACTTTTACACTTAAATCATATCTGCGCTTATTGTTTTACCTGCAACTGTTGTTGCTGTTGTTGTTGTTGCACGTTGTTTGGCTTGAAGCTGGGCAGCGCAGAACTGCGCTCTTATTTACCCCTTTGGCGCTCGACTTGGCTTATTCAAGTGTGGCTTTTCCATGTGCACACTACGGAGTCACTTTGACCTGCATGTTATTCATGGCTAAACACACATATCCGCGCGCACACAGCGACGCAGCAGCTAGCCCTGTCCTAGAATATAATACCGACAGTCAAGCCAACAATTCGGTATACTGTGCACATAGCGAAGAAAAGGCGTTGGCCTGGACGCGGGCATGGGCGTGGTCGTGGGCTTGGGCTGGGGCTTGGGATTGGGCTTGGCTCGGGCGTGTGGGACTTTTACGCTCTAAGCTGTGCTAAACATTCCCTAAATATATTTTGCAACAGCTCCACCTCCACTCCACACACGAGATAAGCGCCATACATGCCATGGCCAGGAGGACAAGGACGCGCCGCTAGGGGCGGGAGGCTGCGCGCTGCAATGAAACTTTTTGCACCTGCATATTTTTCCGAAACTATTCACAGTTGATTTTTCACCTGATGCTTTTCACGGTGTAGCGCTCTTGTCTGTGTGTATGTGTGCCTATGTGCGTGTGTATGTGTGTGTAGGTAAGTGCTTAAAATATTTGTCTGCCCGGCTGTTTGTGAAGCTGTGGCATGCCTGGCATCCCGTCCAAATGTCTGACTGCCCAACGAATGGGTCGCTTTATAGGACTCAAGTTAAATGCAGTGCCGCTGCCTCAACCGAGCCATGTGTATTGGTCCAGTGCCCCATTAGAAACAGGCCAGTGCATTGGGCGCCAATCCTTTAATGGCTTTCACGACGTCCTTTTGCATGTTCTCAAATAGATTGCAAATGCACAAGACTTTCGAAGTCATTTAGAAAGCCATTTGCGTTCATTTTGCCTTATTGCTATATTCATGTATTGACTTGGCTCAAAGAACTAGAAAATAATAAGAGAATTATATGATATACAAATTTCCCATAGCACACTTTTTATTTAAAGCTAGGCAAATACACAATTAATAATAATCACCTATACATACCTTTGAACCCTTTTGCTTTTGGGCCCGATATGCTGCCTGCTCCGCTCCTGTCGGCCATGCATATGTGCACAAATACCAGCTTGTGTTCAGACTTATCTATATGCATTTTATTATATAAGCTTCAGTATTAAATTGCCCAACTCACACGTTTACCTTTCCCCCCTCTGTTCCTCTCCGTTCGCTCTTGCAGCTATGGTCTCCTGGGCGCCTCTGGCTGCGGCAAGACGACTCTGCTCAGCTGCATCGTTGGACGACGGCGTCTCAATTCGGGCGAAATTTGGGTGCTGGGCGGACGGCCGGGCTCGCCTGGATCCGGTGTGCCCGGTCCGCGAATTGGCTACATGCCACAGGTGAGTCGAACTCCATGTGCTGCCTGAATATTTCATGCGCTTTTTATTGCCCTGCCGCAGTTGGCTTCGTGGCTCGTAACTAAATTAAATAAATGCAATAAAACGTTAAAAGCCAGAATACGAAAAAAAACATACACACACACACATAAATAAAACAGAAAACAGAACAAAGGCCGAATATAAAAAAAAAAAGAAAAAATTAAACTTTTAAATGCTGCAAAGCATAGAAGTTTTAATTTCGACAAAGCGCAGTAATATTTTCAGTCCCCGAGGCCCATAAAGCTGCATCGGCGAGCAGTAGGCAATGGAATTTGCATTCGCTCGTGTTTCGCGCTCGCTCTATAATTCGCTCTGAATTCCCATTTTGCAGGATTTGGCTCTTTATGGGGAGTTCACAATGCGCGAGACTTTAATCTACTTTGGACTTATTTCGGCCATGCCCCGCAGCGACATCGAGGATCGCACCGAATTTCTGCTCAAATTGCTCAATTTGCCGAATGCCTCGAAATTTGTCAAGAATTTGAGCGGTGGACAGCAGCGTCGCGTGAGTCTGGCCGTCGCTCTGCTCCACGAACCGGAGCTGCTCATATTGGATGAGCCAACAGTGGGCGTGGATCCGGTGCTGCGACAGAGGTGAGTTTGAATGGAGAATGAAATGATGCCCGCATGCTTTAATGCAATAGTAAATAAGAATACATAGATTCATGTTACCACTAAAAATTTAATAAATTAAATACGATAAGAGAGTGTTTACTGATAGCTAAATATATTAAATTCCATAGAATTTAACTGGAGATCATTTCACTTCATTTCAGTTTTAATGAGAAAATCGAAATATGCTGTTGCGATTTTCGCGAAAATATTATCCACGTAGGAAAATGAAAATTGGGAAAAGGGAAAATGTAAATTGGAAATCAGATAACTCAGAGCCCAACGCCACAAAAAGCTACGTTTCATATAATTATTTTCCTTGCTCACGAGCACAAAGCGAATGCGTGGAAATGCTGCCGAAATATCACACCGAATTTCATTGTATGCAAGAGCTTTAAGCCAGATTCAGACTAATTGATTGATAATTTGAAATGAATTTTTAGTAATTGAAGAAAGTTTAGCCCCATAGGCAAGAATCAATTTGCATATCAATTTAGGTAATCCTTGTTATTTATTTTTTTTATTTATTATTATTTTTTTTTTTTTAATTTTGTGGCAGACCACGCCTGGGGAAAATAAATAAATAATATATTAGCAAATCTGAATTTGTAATTTAATAAATTAATAATATGGTATATATTTAACTAATACCATTTGATTATAGGTTTAGCAACAACATTTTCAGTTCGATTAAATATTGTTTTAATTTATAGTGTTTGCAATTTGCATTTATATTGCAATTTTTCCATTTGAAATTAAATCCTGTTTTTGTATTTAATCCATCTCTAGTTAACATTTAATTTGAAGAATATTTACGGGGTTGATGAATAGCTAATATAGTGTCTGACATATTTATCGATGACTTCTAATAAGCTCTTTTTATCGTTACCAGCATTTGGGATCATTTGGTGGACATCACGAAAAATGGCCACACTACTGTGATAATCACGACGCATTACATCGACGAATGTGCCCAGGCTCACGTGGTAAGCTCACATGCGATATTTAGTTGGGGCTGGTCTGGGAAAGGGGTGGGCGTGGGGGTGGGTGCTGAGAGGATAGTGTCAATGGCTTTTTGGCGCCCACGCATTGTTTGCTCGCTTGATTTATGGTCGGTGCTTGCACGTCTATTTGTAATATGCGGCGTATGAGCAACATTATGCGCTTCAGTTGGCATCGGGCTGGCAAAGGTGAAAGCTCAGCTGTCGAGGGAGTTGACCATAAGTCTCTGCGCAGCGGCTGCGCTTATCAGCTCAAGCTCAAGTGTGCGCAGTCAACACGCGGCGCTAAGTGCTTCCTTCAGTTGGCCCATGAATGCGGCAGCGGGGCTTACCCCAGCATGTGGGACTGGGCTGCTTGGCAAATTTGTATCCTGCGCGGGCTGCAGCAAATCTGTGTCCTCTCTCGCTTGAAAAAAGCACAATATCACTGGCCGTGCCGTTGTTGACCCATGGCCATGGCACGATTTACGAGGCATTTCCGAGCGAGACACATTGCAAAATTTACTTCAGATTTATTGGTGTTGCCAATGCGAGGCTCCATAATCAGCCAAAGACCTCGAGACTGAGAGATGGCGAGCTAGTGCGAATCCCTCTTTGTGTGTACATCCCCAGCTAATGCGTGCGGCAGACAATGAACTGTGCGAGCGACCGACGGTCCCAGCAAAATATGAAAAAGAAAAACAAGTAAAAGAGATGGAATACTCGGAAAATACTGAAATAAAGCGTGACAAAGCGCACAAAGCAAACGCCCGTCACAATGGACACTTAGATAGACAGATATATAGATAGACCAACAGATACCCAAGCGGCACGCACAGGATATGAACACACTCACACGCTCGCACATAGAAAACAAACAAATCCTCGCACACAGACACGCACTTATGCTGGTCAGGTCCGTGCGGAAGCTGAGCTAAAGCCGAGACAAGATTGATGCAAAAGCAAGGACCTTAAAGAGTTGCACAGAGTTGAGGAGGAGCAGGAGATAAGCCCGACGACACGTGTATACACTATGCCAAGCATATGAAATCAGCGAGAATGATTGATAGCCCAGCGATTAATAATATTGCAAAACACTGATTTATTTGGGTCCTTATCAACACTTAAATGGCACCAAGAGCCCTGCAGCCGCAGCCGCAGGCCTTGATTTGATTTCTGTTTACATTTCATGCTGTGTGGGTGACTTTTGAAGAGAGAATGAAAATAAGAAACAAAACAAGTTTCCTCTTAAACATTAATAAGAGCAGCAAAACTAAAAGCCTTTCCCCTCCCTCTTGACCCATCGTTGCATTCAATAACAAACAAAAAACTCTCATGAGCTAAGCCGTAAATCCCTACCGTCTGCACAACATTTTAGTAAACGGCTTAAAAATCCTTGTTGTTATCGATTTTTGTTTTGTCTCAGATGAAATCGAATTATACGCCAGATATATATGAGGAAAGCGAATTTAAATCCATTTGCATGAAATCATATTAAATTATGTAAAGCTGCTTATAAATCTGAGCATTCGCCATCAGAGTCAACCCATCGACTCGTTAGCCAGTGGCTTCACTGTACCTGCCAAGCACGCGACAATTGAGCCCTCGCCGCCTCCTGCCTCCTGTCTGCCTGTTGGCAGCAGCTGTTAGATACTTGTCGAGACACGAGCAGGAAGATACGCCCTCGCACGCACTCTGTGGCGTGGTGCTAAAGAGTTATGGGCCATAAACGAAATCATTGTGCGATTTTGTTTGCCACTGAACGTGCCGGCAACCTGAAGGCTAGTCCATAAAACAAGGCCTCGGGCTGCGGGCTCAGTCGAATCCAACCGCAATGCGTAACTCATTGAAATGTATCTTTAATGGCAATTGTTGTACAGTATTTGGGTTCTTAAAAAGTGAAACAGCTAAAGAACGGACGCACACACACACACACACACACACACCCACAACTGCCCATGTGTGCAACACAGTTTCGCTCGACTTCTGTCTGTGTGGCAATTTTGGTGACAGTGTTTAATTGCTCATATTGAACACGTGTTGTCTCCGGCTCTGACATCAGCAATCGGGCTAGCGGGAGGCAGGCAGGCAGCAGGCAGGCAGCAACAACAGGAATAACACGAAGTCCGCTTAGATTGCGCACGCTTGAGTCGACCACTCGTATTATCGCCGGCAGCAAATTGCTTTTTCAGCATTGTCACTTTTTCGTGCCACGTTTTTGCTTTGCCGCAGGTTGCGCAATGCTCAGCGCAGGGAATCCTGCTCGAAGCAGCCGTCGCAGTCCTGCACTCGCCCATATTTTTCGCCAATTCTGCACGTCACTTGGACTTCAGTTGTCCTGCGACTAACTTGTCTAACTGACCGGTGGAACTTCGTCAGTTTCTTTTTCTTTTTATTGTTTTTATTTCGGGTTTGTTCTCCTTCTGCTTCCACTTCTTCTCTTCCCTTTTTTTTCGTGTGTGTTCTTTTATTGTTGACTCAACAGAATTGCGTGCTGGCATCCAAAGAGCGTATGCATGCACACAAAAACACTTCCTATAATATGTGGACATCTAACACACACGCACACACACACACATATATTTACTTCTTGACTGGGTTTCCTTTCGCGCTGATTGAGTGAGACATATTCATCGACACTTACCTGGGCAGCCCTTTTGCCTGCTTTGGGCCATTTCGTTTGAATTGCACTCGTCGTCTAGCTGGCGTTTAAAATTTATTATTATTGCAAGCCATGCAATTTATTAGCTGTAAATGCATTGCCCTGGCAAATATATGGCGACTGTCGCTCACAGAATATAGGAAAAGTTATTTGAACTTCGATTCGCTGTTAAGCATTAAGCTCAATCATAAACTGGATTGCTGTATTAAACTTAAAGTGTTGCTATTAAATCCGATATTATTTATGGATTATAAAAACTCCTTTGCGAAATATTTATGAGTCTTGCGAAACGACTGACAAATAGATTCTATATGAGTTGCCTGGAGACATGGCAAATCATATCAAGCTGAGCTATTATCGAGAACAAAGGCGTAATTAAAAAAAAAAAAGAGAAACTTTTAGTATGCAAGCAAACGTGACACCAAATGAGCTTTATAAAATGATTAAGCTAGCTGATTGCTTGCCGTATGCATAATTTTGTGCACCTTTCTGTGCACGCCTGCATATGAATGGCAAACGAAAAGTAACTGGCCTGCGCTGCGTATACGTAATCAATTTTGATACCGTTAGCTCAATAGGCAGCTTACTGCACTGTAATGCGATGACTGCAGCGCCATATTAAAATGTCAATCAATTCGACCGCAATTCGCTCTCTCAGACATTCCAGGCAACCGCTTTGCTGGTCTCATTTTATTTGATATTCCTCAGGATCAGCAATTATTCAACTGTCCATTTGCATTTTTGGTCTTGGCATTCAAAAACAATTCTCCTCCTTCTTCTCTCCTCTGAATGTATTTATTCATTTTATGCTATGAAAAGGCAACATGCGGAAAATTACGCGACAAAAAGAAAGTGCAACACACAGAAGAGACAGAATGTACTATTAAAGGAGACTAGATTGAAGGGAAAAAAAGGAAAGGAAAGCAAGCGGCAACCAGCAAAAATGCAGAAACAGAAGCAGCTCGGAGTGTCTGTTGGTGTCACTTGCGGTGCGAGGGGAGATCGTAAAGTAGTCTCAACAATATATCCATCAAATGTCGTTACGCTCCCTGATTTCATTTATTAGAGCAGAAAGTGCTGCACATACAACTGGGTAATGCCAACGGGACGCCGACACCCCTGTCCGCCCATCAGATGCGCGTACTATTCGGCGTATACGCGATTTCATACGACTTCCGCTTTTTGTGCTGGCCGACGATTTCCCATGAGCCAAGCCAACGTTGACATTAAATTTAGGAGCAATGTCTGTCAAAAAGGAAAGAAAAAAGAAAAACAAAGAGAAATAGAAATAGAGAAAACAAATTGGAAAGGTCCAAACAAGGACAAAGCGCAACACTGTGACCGACAGACCGACCGACCGACAGACTGACAGACTGACCGACCGACAGATCGGCAGAGCTGCCACTAGCTTTAATTTCTGCTGCAGGCAGCCTGGCTTCAGCTGACTTCAGAGGAGGTCGGGCTGGGTGGCCAATGAAGCAAATTGCAGGCGTTGATGCTGTGCCATAATGTGGCGGCAGCCTTTGATGTGGGTCATTCCCCTTATCGGCATTTACGAACATGTCTAAGCCCGTCGTCTCTGGCAGCAGGAAGTGCTTAAAAGCGTGAAAACTAATTAAGGCGAAGAATTTACGAAGCGAGGGAGAGTGCTTTCGTGGGAAGAGACTTTGATCAGGTTTGCAGTGGAAATCGCAATATGGTTAAAAAATTAAATCATATAAATTCCTTAAATTGCAAGCAAGTATATAAGGAAACATATTTTATGCAAGACAAGAATAATGCAAGAATAAAAAGAAATAGTTAAGCAAATGCATTTTAAATGGCCGCCTCAAACAATTTCGTTTGAGTCAACTGCTTAAGCTTCTCTTCTCTCCATGTGTATGCAAATAGATCCAACCCATTCATGCAATATATGGAAAATGCAAAAAATGCCTTGGGTAACGCCCATGCGCCTTCCTCATATATCATTTTTCAATTTCCGCTTTCATGCGAGTAAAAAAGTCGAGAGGCAAATGGTCCAAGCTTTGGGCAGAAGATTTGATACACTTTCGAGACCTTAATGTTATATATATAGCAGATAGTTAATAAAATAATTGTAGCTTTAAGTTCCATAGTAAAATGTGTGTCAGTTAAATATTAAGAATATTAATAAAACAAAATTATTTTCCATCGAAATTTCCTGTTTCCCATTAGTCCCTCTCTCTCTCTCTCTCACTCTCAACAACAGATAGGATCTGATTAGCTACATGTGTTAACATAAGCCGTATATACTTTATGTTCATCCAACAAGCTACTATGAGTGTATAACAAATTTCGAGGAAAGATAATATTAGCTGCTGCTAGGGCAAAGAATATGAAAGGAATTATTTATGGCATGTGGAATTCAGACCTATATTAAATGCTGATCACATCGAGGGCCATAAAAGTGCAATTGCCGGGGCGGGTAGAGTTGGTGCCTCGCCTCGGCATCGGCATTCAATTAGGAAGCTAATTGGTCGCTCCATAGACGAATTACCAAATACAACAGCCGATGGGCATGCCGGAGGAAACAACCGATTTCCGAAAGACTGAAGACTGAATCAAATCAAGCAGCAAAACTTTTCTAACTAGCTACAGTTTGTTCGTGTGCTCAAGAGTGTGTGTGAATTAGCCTTTGTATGTGTGTGTGTGTGTGTGTGTAGCATATTTCGCATGAAATCTCCATGTGCAGGAGCAGGAACTAGCGCTGTATCCACTCATGTGCATGCCTAATGAAGCCATCCAGAGCCCAAGAATTGATGAGCCAGCAGTTGGCTATGAAGATGTTGGCCAAGTTTTATAAAGGCGGCAAACTTTGACGGCCAAGCTGAGGGCGTTCAGCCAGTCCATTGCGTTAGACCGTGTGCTGGCACAACATCCTGAGCTGGCCTAATATGTTGCTCTGTATGCCTGGTCATGTACGACACAGAAATCAATTAACTTAATTTCCGCACGTTGTGACAAAGTGGCGGGGAGATTAGCTGCCAGTAGCACGAGGGGGGCGGCGCCGAAGGACAGTCAATAAAACTTTTCAACAACAACAACAACAACAGGAAGTGCATAATTCTGCCATTGTGCGCACACAAAAAACTTTTTGCCCAAACAAGCCAGGAATTGACAATGCACAGCTCAACCTGAATCGGACCGTGAGTAGGGCGAGCAGGGCGAGCAGGGTGGGGGTGGAATCTACGATTCGCTGTCAAAGTCAAAAGTTGAATTTACTTGGAGACACTTTTCCCTCAAATTTGAATCAATTTAACTCGAGAATTGTTGTCCTTGCAGATTGGTTTGCTGCGCGGTGGCAAAATGCTTGCCGAGGAGTCGCCCGACTACCTGCGCCAACAGTACAACGCCGACTCGCTGGAGGATGTGTTCCTCAAGCTCTCCGTCATGCAGAACATGGGCAAGCGGCGGCGCTCGTCCATTGCCCAGGAGATTGTGGAGCAGGTGACGGTGCCGGCCATTTCGAATCCGGCGCTGGACATGTCCGATGAGCAGCATGCCGCGGAGATCTCAGGCGAGTTCGGCGATAATATATCCATGTCATCGGCGGCACGAGATCCCATTAGTAGCACAGCGCCCGCTGCACCGCCGCTGCCGCCAGTGGAGGAGATGAAAACGTCGTTCTGGTACAATTTGCATGTGATGCAGTCGCATCATCTGCATGCGCTCATCTGGAAAAACTTTTTGTGGATGATGCGCAACGTAGGGTAAGTAATTGGCCAGCAAATCAACTTGACCATCTACTGACTAACTAACTGATTCGCCTCCAGAATAATGCTGTTCATAGTGGGTCTGCCGGTGGTGCAGATATTGCTATTCTGCTATGCGATTGGCCATGATCCCACTGGCCTCAAAGTGGCCGTGGCGAATCACGAGATGACCGAGGAAATGATTATGCAACAATTCTGTCCAGTGCACACCGGATGCAATCGGACCATGCTCAGCTGCCGTTATCTCGATATGCTGGTCAAGAACAAGAGCATGGTTGTGGTGAGTACATGCCATGCAAATTACCTTGGGACCCACCCAGAGGGGCGGGGCAGATGCTGTCGTTGCTGGCTCCTGCTTAAATTGTGCAATGCGAGCCGGGCCACAAGTACAATAACCACTCATGTTACAATTTTCTTGCTGCCGCTGCTGCTGCTGCTGCTGCTGGTGTTGCTATTGCTTATTGAAGGACGTCGAGACGATGGTTCGACCCTGCCGGCCATTCGTGTAATTTATTTCAATTTGTGTGGACAGCAAAGCTGGTCGGCCACCGTGTGCATGCTCCTCAATCTACTGCACACTGCGTCTGCCCGCCCCTGGCTCGTGTTGCCGGACTTCTAAATCAAGTGCCTGACTCCCAGAGCCATATCCAGATTCTTCCCCTTTGGAGTTGGCACCGTCTTGGCTGCTGATGCTGTTGCTGTTGTTGTTGTTGTTGCTGCTGCCTTTGGTGTTGGCGCACACAAATTACAGCTGCTTATCTTTAGCAACAGCAACAACAGGCTGACTGTATGACAGTATGGCAGTGTGGCAGTTGGCCACTCGGCCAGTTGGGCAGTCGGCTGGCTGGTCGAGATCATCAATAAATTTACTGGCTGTAGGGCAAAAGTAGTAGTTGAAAGCCAGCCCCAGTGCAAAAGACCCCTCGCCCCTGCCCCTCATGACAATTTATTGCAAATTACGCTTCAGAAACAATGCCTTCTTCTTGCGCAAATTTGGAACCAGAAAAGACATCGAAGCTTTGAACTAGGCTTGTTAGACTTGTGAAGTGTGTGTGCCCTTAATACACAATATATATATTTTTAAATTCATATTCATTCCTTTTGACTGACTTTTCATTTTCATGCCTTCCTGCGCCAGCCTTAAAAATTGCTAATTAGTAATTAATTACCTGGCAGCAAAGAAAATCAATCAAGATTAACGAATAAACTTTGCTGCAACATCAATAGTAAAGTTTGACCGCAAAGAAGTAAATTGAGAGCCCGGGGCACGACCTGTTTCGACAGTTCTGCGAAATTAGTGTTTTTCTTAGAAGAAGAAAGAACAAAATTATTATAATAACAATAAAAATAAAGCAACAACAAACCGCACGCTGCCAATTTGCGAAGTCGGGCTGGGGGCGAAAACTTTTATGTAGGCTGGAATATTGAAAAGCCCGGTCAACCGCCAACGTTCCCTTATCACTCTTAATTTGTACAAATTTCAGCTAAGATAAAAAATGGCATAAAATACGAATACACGACTGGCGTATCTCCATAGCGCATCTGCTGTTGGTCCCAAAAACTGGCTGCGCCTTTTCATTTTATTTTTTATTTTTATTTATTTATTTTTTTTTTGTCTGCGTCCTGCTCATTGTGTCTCCCTCACCTTGTTTTTGGCGAACCCAAAAGTTAATTTTGCTCAATGAACAGCATATCAAGCAGCCATCAGCACGTAGCCAGCAGCACAAAAACAACAACAACAATGCAGCCGAACAATACCCACGCAATGCCGTTTACCCCTCGGGGCCTCCAGCCCTGCGGCTGCCTTTGGCATTTGAAATTTGAATTTCTTGCTGCTTCGACCGTTGCCCGCGTATTGACAGCCTTTCAATAGTTGGCTACGCTCGCCTTTTTTCCTTTTTTTTTTTTTTTAAGCAGACACAAAGTAACTACAATAAATAGCAGCAGACAGTAGCGGCTTCTGGTGGCCCTTTCCACTAAAAAAAATATAATATATTTATATTTTTCTCTTTAATATTTTGCTAAGTCTCTGCTTGCTTTGTGGTTTGTCTAGATCAAAGGCAGCAGCCCGTCCCTATCTTATCTGAGAGGCGACCCTTTCACCACAGCCGGGCGCCGAGCCCGAGTCAAAGGCAGCCCCTTAACAGCCCCGTTGGCACTTTTGGCTTTTAATTTATGTCGAAAATTGCACAACGTATTGTGGGCGGGGCTCCAATTGTTGTTGTCGCCGTGGCTTTTAATTAAAAGTTCATTAGGCGTGACAACGCTGCTCATTAGACGGCTTTTGCCGCGGAGCTAGGGCCATAGCTGGAGCTGGGGCAAAGTGCAGCGAGTTTATTGTGTGCACTTGATTAGCGGCAAGCTTTAGCTTAAAGTGAAGCACCTTCTCCATGCGGCTTTATTTTATGGACAGAAAATAAGCAAATAAAAAATGAAGTGTAAGCAAAAATGCCATAGCTTTGCCACAAAGTTTTTACCTGTTTCTGTCTCCAGCTCATTTGCGTAGGGCTGCAACTTGGTCTATTCTGAAAGCAGAAGCTGTTCGCCTTCCTCGACTTGCCCCCATCTCATTTGCCGTCCAAGTTGAGTTCATTTGCGCATAGTTTGTGGCTCAAGTTTGTCATAAACAATGTTGATCTTAGGGTTCAGCCAAAGCATAAAAGTTGTCAACTCTGCTAAATTGATTGCCTCTTGTTGCGACAACTCTCGGCTCCCTGATTGAGTTTGTGGCGCATAAATTAAATGTCTTTAGTTTGATTGTTATATATCTTTATTCGGCTAGCCCTTGAGCTATGTATTAACTAAGGGTAATCACTAGCTTAGAACTACGCACATCTATTGATTGCAGCTGTGAGTGTTTTGTTGCTGCAATACTTTAAGCATGCCCCTCAATTAGATGCCGAAATTATTTAATTGACATCTGGATTCAACCTGGCAGTAAATTCTATAAATTTACTAAAATTATGTAGGCCAAGTTTTAGGCAAGTTGGTTCAATTAAGCATTAAATTTAATGGAGCTTATCGACGTGTTCAGCCATATAGCCACAGGCATGCCCTCAAGATGTGCTCATAACTAAATATGCATGTGTGTGTGTGTGTGTGTATGTGAGCATGCTCGTGTAAATGACTTCATTTGTCCAAACATTAGTGTAGTAATTCCGTAAATTTCACGCCCATTGTTCCAGTCTCCCTCTCGGTTTAAATAGAAGCCACAAAACTGCTAAAGCTTAGCCCAAATACAAATGCCAATACATGTGCCAGTATTTATTGGTGTTGTCCTGGCCGTTGCTGTTGCTGTTGCTGCTGTCTGTGGGTTATTCCATGTACATAAGTGGCTGCCAAAACTTTGGGCAAAGTTGCGGCCCTGAAAGTTACCCGAACCAACATAATCAATGTAGGAGCGCTTACAAGCACTGGCACTGGCTTAGGCCCAAGGATATGCGGGGCGTAAATTTCTGAAACAGCTTTACTCTCTGCATACAGTTCATTATTTATATTTTGTTGTACAGCACCGAGGCTGAATACAACAAAGCAAAAAAAAAAAAAGATCAACGGAATGAAATTGTAAAAGATAACATAAACATATTGTTGACAACGGCAACAATAACGTTCGCTGGCAAAAGGCAAAGGGAAAAGGCGCAACGCACAAAAGTAGGCAACGCATTTTTGCCGCGGCGCTGCCTTAAGGATCTGCGCTCCTTTGTTGCTGCTGTTTACAGAATTTATCGCTTGTCGCAAAGTACGCACATTAATTACGCGGAGTTACTTTTATTGTGCGCGCAACAACGTGCAACACACAGTGCGACAGGAAATGAAGCAGCTACAGCTACAGTTACAGTTACTAACAGTTAGACTGTAACTGTCAGCCATAACAAAGCGGGAGCCGCACCGGGAAAGTGCCCATAGTTATATAGGCGAGTCTGACATGCGCTGCTCGAGAATTATTGACACGACACGGGCTTTTAATTGCAATACAACAACAACAACAACAGCAATACTGATATACCCCCTCCTCAGTTGCTCTACACATTGCGCAGTTGCATTGACTTTTCCGGCTAATTGAAAGAGCCGTTACTGACTCTTGACTGACTGCTGGCATATTATTTATATATTCGTTCAATTGTTTGGTCTCTCACAGAAATACGTCAGCGACGATGAGGCGGCATATGAGGAGGTGCGTCGCGGCTATGCCTGGGCCGCCCTCGTCATGCAGCCCAACTACACGGATTCTCTGGTCCAGCGCGTCGAGGATGGACGCTATGCTGACGATGCCACGGTGGATGCCTCCGATTTGGGCGTGCGCATGGATTGGTCCAGTAAGTTTATTAATTTGCGAACATTTCGCTCAAGATATTCAAAAGTATTTGAAAACAAGTAAGAAGGCTCCAGTCGAGACTGCTCGACTAGGAGATACCCTGAACCCTCTAATCTGATATTCTAATCATTCTGCACTTCTTTTATGCACACATACATACAGATGCATCCACACGCACGCATAAGCCTGCGCTCTGCTAACTGCGCAGTAAGCAGCGACTGCGCTTGGGCTGCGCTGCAGTGTGGGCAATATTATGAGAATTTATTTGTCGAATAATTTCTTTTGTAAACATATGATCTTAATGAAACTTTCAGAGTGTAATCATTTGGTAAATATGTGTGTACATTCCAAAGCACAAGTCTCTAGTACTTGAAATGCGTTTTTTACAAATTGGGGGAGAAGGGGGCGTGGTATCCAAAATCTGTAAATTACAAAATCTTTGTATCGATTAACTTTATATACAACACAAATTTGAAGACTCCAGGTCTAAAAATGTTCAAATTAGGCGAAAAAAACAAAATCAATTTTTCGATTATTCTCGATAAAAAAGTTATCGGACGATTTATCGAAAAAATAAAGCAAACTCGTACTGCGTATGGTACACACGAGTATGCATGCCAAATTTCAGCTCTCTAGCTCTTATAACTTCTGAGATCGACGCACTCATACGGACGGACGGACGGACGGACGGACGGACGGACGGACGGACGGACGGACGGACGGACGGACGGACGGACAGACGGACAGGGCTATATCGACTCAGCTCGTCACGCTGATCAAGAATATATATACTTTGTGGGGTCTGCCACGCCTCCTTCTGCCCGTTACATACTTTTTCACAAAACCATTATACCCTGATTTCCCATTTTCAATGGGTTCAGGGTATAATTAATTAACAAAGTTTTTGCCAATTCAATAGCGCTGAATGATTTATGTTTATATATTTATATATATATTTGCTTATTAGTGTCACAATTAAACTTGCAAACATTTCTTCATTTCATTTTCTTCTTAATAATTATATCATATATAAAGATTTAACTTTGGATATTCGGTTACCGTATATAAATAGAAAATATTATATATACACAATTGATTTCTCCCTTTCTCCCTTTCAATCGCAGATCAACAAATATCCACGCTTCTCTATCGCGACCTGCAGTACACGTTTTTCAACTTCTTGGAGGACATGCTGAGTGAGTGCGATTTGAATCCAAAGCTGGGAACTGTGCCCGTGCACTGGGCGCAGCCCATCTACGGCGATCGGAATCCGAATTTCACGGACTTTGCGGCCCCGGGCGTCATACTGACCATCATATTCTTTCTGTCGGTGGCCATCACATCGGGCGCGATGTTAATTGAACGCAACGAGGGCATGCTGGAGCGTTGCCTGGTGGCTGGCATAACGGGACCAGAGATTTTGCTGTCGCAGGTTGTCACGCAGTTCACGGTGATGCTCAGTCAGACGGTGTTCGTGCTCATTGTCAGCTTCTACTTCTTTGAGCTGACGCTGGTGGGCGACATCTGGCTGGTGGTGGCACTGTGCATACTCAACGGACTCTGCGGCATGAGCTTTGGCTTTGTCATCGCCTGCGCCGTGGACACGGAGCGCACGGCCACCTACGTGGCGATGGGCTCGTTCCTGCCCATTGTGATGCTGTGCGGAATTATTTGGCCCATCGAGGGCATGTATCCGCTGCTTCAGTTTGTGACCGCCTTCCTGCCGCTGACAAAGCCCACGGAGTCGATGCGCTCGATACTGCAGCGCGGCTGGGGCATGGACAATCCCGCTGTCTACAATGGCTTCATTTCCATTTCGTCGTGGGTGCTCGTCTTCCTGGTGCTCACCATTTTGCTGCTCAAGTTCAAGAAGGGCTAGAGTCGGCAGCGCCCCGTGCGATTGCCCATGATTTTACTAGGTCGTAAGGGTAGCTCTTAGTCGTCCATTAGCCAAGCGAATGTATGTCTCTTGTACAATGTGTTAGTCACACTAATTATTTGATATAAACGTAGACCTAAGGTTCCGGACGTCACATATTCATGGAAAGTTGTGCCTTTTACTCTTAAGGTTCCATACTCATCCTCTTACACCCACTTCAGAAATTACTTATGCCCATGCTCATACATATTACACACACTGGTCTATATAAAAACACGTACATGTATTGTGATTGTGAAAATCAAAATTAGTTTTAGTAGCTTAGAGTATTAAGCACTTACACCTTGAAATGTAAAATTGGAAAACAAAATATACATATATGCATAATTAATATTAATAAAATGTAAACTTCATACTTCACAACTATATAAATCAAATGCATTTCAATTTACATAAAACATATTACAATATAAGTATTTAAAAAATATTTTTTGCTCTTAAAAATGGTCATTTGAAAATTCAAAATTCTATCAATTTCACAGACTCTCCTCAACTGCGAGAGGGGAAACTGAAATTACGTTGCAGTTCAGCTTCATTGAACGAGCTTTTATCCCTTTAGATCAATTAGCTCTTTTGCTTTTCAAAATTTGTTGTGGCAGTTGCAGAGCTTGCAACATTTGCAGTCCCTGCACACTGTTAGCCAAGGACCTTCATTATAAGCCAAGATAGGTGGCTCATCTGACCCTCTCAATCAGTCTTTGATTTGGCCAATATTTATTTACAGAGAGCAGCTCCAATCACAGGTTGGCCCAAACAGCAATCCGTCAGCCCGGACGTTGGTCACATTCCCTCACCCGGTGCTTCTTAAACATGCGCATTATTTGTAAGTGCAAGACCCCTGGCAGGAGCCTGGATTGGGAGTGGGTGGCTCAGCTGAGCTTCTGTGTCAGGCAGCTCGTTTTCGACACATTTCACATTTTGCGGCAAAATCAATTAAACCGGAAATGCTTGTCACAAGTGCTGGGAGTGAGCAACGTGGCCCGTGCCACACGTGCAGCATCCGCCCGGCACAAAAAATCAACTTAACAAGCGCACAAAGTGGACGAGAGGAATGTGATGGGAGTTCAGCTTTTGTTTCTGCTCCTATGGTGATCGAGTGCAGGGGACATGAATTAGAAAAAGCAACGGACACACACACACACCACACGCACACTGGGGGTGGGGTGTGTTATATGCATATGTAGGTCAGCACATTGGAGAGCCTCTGACTGTGGACTTGGCAGACCATAGCAGGAACTTGTAACGTGCTCCACATGTCGTCCGTTTCCGTGACTCGAACGAGAACTTGTTATAGGACTACGACTTGGATTGAATGTACCACTGCCAGTGCAATGGCCATGCTGCCATTGCTGCCCGGCATCCATCTCCATTTCTGCTTTTAAGCCGCCCACAGCAGCCATCTTCCATCAGCTCAATGAGTTGCCGTTGCAAATGATTCAATCAGGCTATGCGCAGACGACGCCCCGGCCTTCCTGACCAAAACGTGTGTATTTCGAGCTAGATATCAGTCGGCACTCGGCAGCATTTGCTATTAATTTTCACATTCGTTTTGATGTGTTTTTGTTGTTGTAATTGACGTTTGACTGCCCTCAGTGATTCCTCGAGTGTAGCTAACGGTTCAGCGCAGCTGGAAAAACTCATTTTCATTCATGTTCATGTTCATGTTGCCGGCGCTGCTTTCCACATAATTGAAAGTTCAAACTTTTCGACTTGCCGCTGAATTAATTTCTCAACTTCATAATTTCACGTGCTCCGTGAAGCCGTCATAACAGCCATACAGACAGCGGGACAGCCAACACTTATTCAGTCAGTCAGTCAGCCAGCCAGCCAGCCAGCCAGTCAGCCAGCCAGCCAGATGTCTACAATGGCTCTTTGTTTGTGGCTGCTCCTTTTGCTGCACTCGCGCTGGGCTGAGCTGGGCCGGGCTCCTTCAGATACTTTGGCTCGTCTGCGCCGTGAAGTGTTGCTGCTCCGCCAGCTCGATGGCGTCTTAATTAATTGCTCAATTAATTTAATGTTCAGCCACCATCCGCCCCACACGCGCCCCGCCTCCATTCATCCACCCACCTCACCCACCTCCTCAGACACTTGTTCAGCATGCCAGCCATTTGCTTCGCTGCTCAAAATGTCAATTGTCTGTTCATTTCAATGGGCTTCACTTTTGCAAATGTTAACGCGCAAATGCTTTGTGCTGCTTGCCATAAATCGGTCTGTAAGCTCTACCCTGCCCACCGCTCCGTCCCCCTACGAATATCCTTTTTTGGGCCTCGGCATGGGCGTGGCTGCGGGTGCGGGTCAAAGTGAAAGCCTTTAAATAAATAGCTCACCATTTGCCATATTTGCGGTAGCATTCTGATAAAATGTAATCTGTTCAGGAATTTCAGTTTAAGTGTCCTTTTGGCAGCTTACAAAGTTTCAGGTGCTTGTTAAGGGCTTCTGTAAGATGAAACTTTTCCTGAATGTACTAAGGTATGCCAGAGCTAAAAGTAGTAGGCTCTCAGCCCTTTCCCTTTCCCTAAGCAGAACTTTTACATCTATTGAAAATATACAGTAATTAAAAATCAATAAGTAAACAACTTAGAAGCTGTTCCAACAGAGCAATATCAAATTGAGAAGTTTTCGAGCTGCTAAAAGAAAGTTACGAAAATGGAAAATATGAATTACATAGCCATACACAAAGCTTAAAATTATTTTAAAGTAATTTGTTTGATAGAGAAATAGTTGTGGAGTTGTGGCTGTCTTAAGGCTTAAAATTAATTTGTTTCAAAATGATCATATTTATTTAGTTCATTTCAATAATCAGCCTTAACTGCAGTATAAACTGTAATTTAAAAGCAATATTGATTTTCAGCTCAAAAAACACTTTCATCGTCCTTGCAGCATATTAATTAGCTCACTGTAGGTCACGTCAATCAGGGTTAAGTGCCTGCACCTACTCCCGGCTGCCCTAGTTTTATCGCGATTTCCGAAATATTGTGGTATATTGCCTGCCTTAATTTTCTGACATTGTCTTTGAACATTAATTGTTTGGGCTTGACCAGATTGCGAGTGTCAGCTGCACACGGCTGCAGCAGCCCGTTGACGGAGCAATCAATTTGCGATTGCCTCGATGGCAGTTGCATTGTGCCTGTTGTGGCTGGCATTATTTATGTGAATTAATTGCCACTTAATCAGCAGAGCTGTTTGTGTAGCTGTTTGTTTTTTAATAATTTTTCCATTCGTATCCCGATCTCTGTTTATTTGCCATCATCAATTAGCCCGCTCGCTACTGACAACTGCCGAATTCGGGGAAGGCTTTAATTATTTAAGCAATTACGAGGAATTGCGTCTCACATATGCGGGCACTTTATTATTTTAATGACTGACATTAATTATTTGCGGTACATTATGAGCAATTTGTATAATTTACCAACGGCACTAGCAACAACAGCAACAACAACAGCAATCAGCTCAGCATTTGTCGCTTCCTGTCTGCTGTTTGCTTGTGTTTTGCTTTTGCTGCTGCCTCCCGCCTGGCAAATTGTATAATGAAAATGTCAATCAATTTTCCCACGATTTGCCACCGAAGTATATGCTATGCTGAGGTCCTGCTGCCCAGAAGCCACACTCACACACACTCACACACACACAGTCATATATTCACATCCAGCTGCCTGTCACACTCAATGCCAATTGCAAATTGAGTTCATCTGCTGGCGGCAAATATTGACATGACAGACACATTTTTATTTTATTTTATTTGCATTTTTATTTCACTCTTTGCTTATGCTATGTACTCTCGCCATCTCTTCTGTATATCTTTCCCTATTTCCTCCTATATATATATTTTTTTTTTTTTTGCAATTTTTATTTTGCTTCATCTTTGCTTTGGCTTAGAGCAGCAGCCAAGCCCCTAAGCGTGATGATGTTTTTATTATATCCTCAGCTGCTTCTTTTTCTTTTTTGCCTGTTCCTGACGTGTCTTTTGCTGACTGTCTACTCCTGTTTGCGCCACGCCGGTAGCTGGGTGTGCGGCTCAAATGACATATTAATTTCCAATGGGGAAATGAAATAATATATAAATGAAGTCGTCGCCCCAGGCTGAGGCCCGAGGCTGAGGCCCGAGGCTGAGACCCGAGGCTGATGTTGGTTGCTGGCAAGCCACTTAGACACACAATCGCATGCAAATAGCTGACGAAATCGAAATAAATATGATCAGACAAATCAACGCCTTTGTATGTGGGCCGTGGAAGGGCGTGGCTGCTTGGTGGGGGCACACACATGCCATTACTCATACGCCGCGTCAGGCAGCTGCTTATGCAGCTCTGAAATTTGCTTGGCACACAAATTAATATGCCCACAAACACACACACACACATATATATGCCCAAATATGTTTGGGAAATTTCGCGTATTTGATGAAGTTGTTGCCAAGCGAAGATCTTAGCAAAAGATAATGCTGTCAGCACACAGATAGAGTGAGGGAAAGTGAGAGGGAGAGGCAGACGGGGAGAGGACAGGTCCCAAGCGCCTTCATCAATCATTCTTCGACACGCTTCGCGCGCCTCCACGCGATGCCGCCAAGAAGCCAAAAAGCTGCTGATGGACGGACGCAGGGGATGCCAAATGGCTTTGGCGGAATGGCCCTCAGTCAGCGGTGTCTACGCTCAGTCCGGTACCTCAGTCCTCAATTGAAAAGCACTTTCAAAAGCATAATAACGATAAATATTTTATTGTAATGTGTTTTGCAATGTTTACATGCCGTCTGCGTCTACCACACATGCGAGGGCAGTTTGACAACATTAATAGACTTGTCAAGTAAATTCGATCATTCACTTTACATTCACTTTAGCTGCTAGTCAAGGTCTGTTTGTACGTATAAGCTTTTCAAATTAAAAGTTGATTCAGTGTTTTGTTTCTGTTGAGCGCTTTTCAGCTTTATAGTAAGTCTCAGGCGACCCTCGTTGCTCCCGTAAATGCTTGAACAGCATGTATTGCCATTATTTTCCAAGGCATTGGCGGCTCCTGCAAGTGCTGCTCCTGCTGCCATTGCTGCGGCTTCTGGCTTTCAATGCAGAGCGCTCAATTTGCAGCCACTGCCAACAGTGACGCCGGCAGCGAAGCCGCCAACGGCAGCAGCGTCGCCTTCACGCTGTTGCGCCCGCTTACGGGTAACACTTAATCGGCTTCCGGGGATATTTGGGATTTGGGGCGGAAACCCATTTTGTGTCAAGTCGCAGCGAGCGCTGCTGCTTTTCCTTCATCTGCCTCTGCCTCTGCCTCTGCCTCTGCCTCTGCCTCTGCCTCTGCCTCTGTCTCTGCCTCTGCCTCTGCCCCAGCCTCTGTCGCGTTTTTGTTGGCCGCTTTTCATTTTGGGCATTTTGCTTGTCCTTTGTTTTGCGACAATTTGCAGCTTGCTTTTTTCTTATCCATACTTAAAATTTACAACAAAAGCAGGCATCTCAAAATGAACTACTTAGTTTTACTTGTTTTTCGCTTTCAGCTACAATTTTTTCCTCGCTTTGCCGACTGCAGCTGCTTGAGGCAAACATTACAACAATGAAGCCAATTCGCAGAGCCCACTGGCTGGCGGCCAGGGCAGGCCAGGCCAGGCGCACACATAAATATGTATATATTTTCCTTTCATTCCTTTGGCTGGCAGGAAGTACGTGCTAATGGCTCAAAAGCAAATGACACAAAACACGAGCATGAAATACGCCAAAAGTCAGCCAAAAGAGAACTCGCTAGCATTCTCATAAATACATATAAATATATATATGTGTGTGAGTGTGTGTGTATTTGTTAGCGCCACGCCCCATACTAATAAACGCCGCAGGCTGTTGCTTACACACACACAGAGAAACACATATGTATGTATGTGTGTGTGTGTGTGTGTGTGTGTGTGTGTGTGGGCCATTGAAAAATGTCGAGTATCTGGCACAGTTCACAAAAGGAGCAGCAGGCTTCATACTTGCGTCCCTTTATCTGGTAATTCGCTGCTAATGGCTCTTTTGTGTGCACTCCCACAATTGCCGTTAGCTTAGTGAAAATACCAACAACAGGCAACCAGACCCCAGACCCCAGAGCCCAGGCCCCACGGCCATTTCCTCATTTTCCGTAATTTTTTTCCTAATATTTATGATTTTTGAAATGCCAAAGCGCACTTGGCACTCGACATATTTATTACCCTCAATGAGTATTTGGATACTTTGGAAATATTGACAAAGTTGGCAACATCTTGAGAACACTGAAACCCTCTCTTCTACAACCCGCTCGTCTCATATTGAAAGAAGACTTTGTAAGTACAATGTCAATACATTGCTTTCTTATGTGCTAATAATAAATCTTGAAACTTTTAGTAAATACTTAAAGTTAATATTAATGTTCAAAAAATCTGATTTGCGAGCTTTTCCAACACTAATATTAAGATTTTGTATGTGCTTGAACATCAAATATGGGTTTGATATATCCATAAAGAATAGCAAATTTTATTTATTCAGGGATCGATCAATAGGCATAAATATATCGATTTATTGCTTTATATGCATATACCTTAACATAGTTATATTTGGACATTTAGAGTACAGCATCTTCGGTTTGTTGCATCATCTAAAATTCTTTTCTGTTGTCTATGTCATTTATATATTTTTATATTATTTTGCTGTAGTTCTCTAGACGTTTGTTGACCACAAATAATTTCTTTAAGCAGTAAAATGTCTATTATATTTAGTACGTTAACTTAGCTCTTAGGACTTCAATCGATAAATGTCCCGCTCCTCTTCAACATCACACATACGCCACGTGGCACTTGCCGTTGCAGTGCATCATTGACGCAATCGATTCAGTGCCTATGTAACTGTAAATAATTTTATAAATGAATCGAAAGCACGCTCTTAATAGGGTCTACTCAACATATTGGCATAATCAAACATCCATGTGGTAAAGTTTTTTTTTTTTTTTTTTTTTTTTTAATTGTCGCAGCAAAATAAAATAATTCATGGCATAACACAGATAAATAGCTTCCGGGCTTCTGATTGTTGGTCGCATTGTGAGTTGAATTAAAACAGAATGGCTTCAGAGTACAAGCATAAAGATAAACAAAATAGTTTAGGGAGCAGACGTTTGAATACTCTTTAGTAATTACAAATGTGTGTATCAGGTAGCTAAAATCTTTTAGTGGGAAATACTAATGAAATAGTTGAAAAAGGAGAAACGTGAAGACTCAATGTCAGCTGGTATTAAATAGTAGAAAGTATCCTTGGTTGATGCTAGTCGCTTGATCTATGTATTATTGCATGTACTCTAGCACTGCGCTACACAGCGCTGGGCTGGCAAACTGCTGGGCCAAAAGGACATGCGTTTTAATTTTTCATGCAATTTATAAATACAATTTAATTGCCACTTCTCGGGTGTCCGATGAACGGCGGGGCAGAACAACAGGTGGCTGGACTCGCATGCCAAACAGTGAAACGACGGGGCTTATCGACGTACATGAATCGATTGCAAAGCACTTTTAAATTATCAGCAGGAATTAATAAAAGGGCAGCACAAGCGTTTGCAATCAGGCGCGTAAGCGAGTGCGTGCGCCGAAGGACGTTCCAATGAGGTAAGCACTTGAAAAGATTGAAAAAAAAAATACATTGGTTATTAAAGTGTTATCAGAAGTGAACTTAATTAACGACATGAACAAATATATTGCGTTGAAAACGTAATTGAAAACCCTGCTGTCTTGTGCGCGGCAACAGAACCGTAAAATGATAATAAAAACCAAATATTACGTATACGCAGTGGGTAAGCGGTAGAGAAGATGCCAGCGAGAAGTGCAGGCCTCATCTGTGCGGGTGGGCTGGAGTTGAGGTGTGTGTGCGTGCGTGTGTGCGTGCGTGTGTGCGTGAGTGTGTTATCTGTGTGCGTCTCATGCATAAAAATTACATATTACAAGATATTAGTGTGAAAATTGATATAAAAATCAATGAAGCAACGGAAACGAGAACGAGAACGAGAATGACAACGATGTCATCGACTTTAAAGGGTCACAGACGCACAGCCAGTGTTGTAAAACGAGCTGGCCGTGTGTATTGTAGGTGTTGACAAAAGCATTAAATTTGATGGCCAGCCGTGTATTGTTGTTCGTCCTCTTGTTTGTTTTCCTGTTGTATGTCGTGCCGCATACTTTCCACTTTAGTTTTCATGTTGCGAATTAACGAGCAGGTTTGCCACGCCCACGCCCATTTGCTCAATATAAATTAGTTGGCATTCACACACACACACACTGGCAGACAAACGGCAGTGAGGACATGTCTTGAGGCAGATCCTCTGGGGCAATAAAACGTATTTTTATGATGCTGCCATTCGAGTGGCGCACTTTGCATGCAACACAGCCAAAGATGGCGGCACATAAAGGGAGTCAGCTCTACTACAAATAGCGCCACTAAATGGGCACGGATTATAATGCACAGAGGGACGTCGACAGGCCGTTAAAAGTAAGCAAAACTAGCCGTGAACTAGGCCGCACCAAAGGCAACCAAAGGCAACCAAAGGCAACCAAAGTCAACATCCGCCGCACCCATAAATGTTAGTTTTTATGATTCGGGCGTCGGTGTCAAGCAGGAATTGCAGAGATACAAACGACAGGACCTTCGGCCACACTCCACGTGCGTCCGTCCGTCAGTCAGACAGCCAGTTGGCTGCTCGTAGCTCCGTCCGCTGGGGCATTGAAATAGTTTTTGGTCTGGCACACATCAATGTCAATTGATTGCAACCCTTTCAGCAGCCGGCAACCGACGGCAGGACCCGCCCCACTCGACTCGCAGGCTAAGTGTTTTGTGCTTGACCAACATCGTTGGAAACCAAACCAAGCGTGCTGTACAAGCTTTGATTTTGTTCTCATATGCATGTAAAAGAAAAGGCATAAAAACTGAACAAGTCTGTTGCGTTACTCTTTATTTTCTATATATAAATGTAAATATACAGATTACTTTCATTAAAAGTCTTACTCACTTTCCAAACGAACGTTTTCTTTTTTAACAAAAATTTATTTTGCTTAAACTCCCGCACTTGTTAGGGTATCCAATCTTCGAGAAAGTCGGTCAGTCCTATTCTCCATTTTTTGCTTGTTTCACTGCGCCACGGGATGCTTAAATAATTGAGCAGTTAATCGCACCAAATTGCTTGAATAGAATTTTGTGCCCTTCATCTCTTTTATTTTTATTTCCGGAGTTTTTTTGCTGTCCAGTTCACGAGCGGAATTTGAAAGCACGGCATTGATTTGTGTGCTTATTGAATTATGCAAATGTGGAAATTGTCAATGCAGATGTGTTCTGCATAAGCCACAAAATGAAGAGCAAGTGAGGAACTCAGCCATGGCCTCAAGTGTGGCCAAATTATCTAAAGTGAAAGTCAATTGATTGGCTTCCAGTCAGCAATTTAGCCTTGCCATAGTTTTGTGAATTTGCGGCGGCTTCTTTATCGTCTAAAGCCGATTAGTCAACGACAGTCGTTGGGCTGAATTCCGATGGGATTCCAGTTGTCAAACATGGATTCGTGGATTTGCCAACAACATGCAAGCATGTATGCTTCATTGGGAAGCCTTTGCATGTGCTCGCCAATCGAGATAAATATAGCATCGAGAATTGATTGGCTTTAAATATGATTCAATTTGCTTGGTAAATACCGGAAATAGCTGCCTATTTCTTCGACCTGCTAACGAAATGGAGTCGGCGAGACTTGCCAAGCAAATGGGTCTATGAATTAATATATATAAAAAGAAATCTGTAATCTTTATGCAAATATTTAATATAAAATATATAATATAAAGTGTAAAATATTAAATTTATTATTTCATTATACCAACTATTACTACTACCTCGAGTCCAGGGTATACTCGATATAATCGCCAGTGTGTTGACTTCTTCACGGAGTCAGCTTGCAATTCGATAAGCTGCTAGCTACGCTGCATTACACGCACATTCGGCGTGTGCCGGCTAAAGCTGAGCCCGATCCAGGGGGTCCTCACCTGTGCAGTTTACGCACTCAGCGAAGCCAATCACGTTCTGTGTGCTAAATCCGAAATATAGCTTGATGCTCTTCTATGCAGCCAGCAGCTGCGGCAATTCAATTGAAGTTCCAAATTCGGCGCGTATTTGTTTTTCAATGATGGCTGATTATTGAAAATCTAAATTCTGCTGGCTGCCGGCTATAATGATGATGATGATGATGATGACGATAATGACGATGGGATGCTGCTGTTTGAAGGTGATGATGCCATTGCCTGACGCTGGCCGATGCAACTGTGTGCAGGTTCTGAGCAGTGTCGCTGTTCGGTCATAAAGTTAAGCTTGGCCCAAATGCGTGGCGGGGATTTTGTTGGCTCACAGTTATTGTTGTTATTCTTGCTGTTGTTGTAGTCAACTCAATCGCTTGATTGGAAAATGCCTGCAGGTGATTGCTTCAGATTCTCATTTATGAACCATGTTTACGTATAGCCATCAATTGTGAGAGCTCCAATGAGCAAATAGCACAAGCGCGCACACACACACACACACACACACTCATATATATGCACTCGCGCACATATCCGCACTCATTGCACTTTGCTTATACCATTTTAATTAAAACGCAGCGCGCAGCAAAGTATGCAACAGTTTTCCTTGGCTTTTCCTTTCGCTGCTCTTGCGAACACTGCGACAGGCTGATTGGATATCTCCGCGAAATGCCTTCAAAATCAACTGTTCGCATCGTCTATAAAGCTTTGTTATTATTTCATTCAGCGTTGAGCTTGAATAAAACTTGAGCTCTGGCACATAATTTGAAATTCGTGTCATTTATGAGGCAGGCAACGAGCGTGCCTTGAGCTCTCAGCGCCTAAGTTGAGTTGTAAAGCGCTCGAGATGTTGCATTTTAACATTTGCACACATATAGCCCAATAAGATTAAGGCAGCAGCAAACTACACTGGAAATAATAAATGTAAAAGTTGAATATTATGAGGAAAATATAAAAAAATAATATATATAAAAAATAAAAATTTAATAAGAGAGTTTTACTTAATAAAATTAAAATAAATATATGCATTTTTATTCTAAATAAATTATTTATTAATAAAATAAATATGATAAATAAATAAAGTAAATAATAAAATAGGTAACTAAAATAAATAAATTATATGACAAATAATTTAATTTCAAGTTTCTTCAGTATTTCCTGTATTTTTAGCTTTCTCAGCAGCATCTCAATCCTAACACATTTTTACTCTCTCGAATATTTCTTCCAGTGCATAATTGTTGTCGGTGCGCACTTGGGTTGCAGACTCCCGCTACTCATATGTGGCTATGATGAACTGCAGAAGACAATGTTGGAATTTTTATTAACCATCAAAAATCCGCGTGCTGTCGCTTCTCTCTGTCTTTCGCGTGCTTTATGGCTTGCTCTCTGTGATTGCACCGCACCTACAACCGCACCAGCAGCCGCAGCAGCATCAAGCGAGTTAAGTTGAGTTCCGGCCGTGGCCAGGAGGGTAGCTCTGGCTGGCGTGCAGCACGCACAATGCAAGAGATTATCTCATGCAACGCGCATTTCAAGCGCGCACACACACACACACACACAGATAGAGAAACCTAGGGAGGAGCAGCTTCGGGTGTAGCTCAGAGGCGCCACGGCAATCAACGAGCCTTGGCAGTCATCATAATAGCAACAAAGCGGCGGCCAGGACATTACTGGAAGCAGGGCGCCAGGTCGGGGTGGGGGGCGCTGGAAGGGATGCAGGCACTTGTGGTCTTAATATAAAAATCACTTTGTGTGTTGTGTTTGCCGCGTTGTGCGCTGTGCGCTGCTTTGCATTTCTAAGCAGCGCCGCTCGGCAGGCAGGGGAACAGAGCTCGGCAGGCGGCCCGCCAGGCTGTGAACAACATTGTTGGCGTTGTGGCAAATGTGTAAGGGGTGCGGATAGAAAAGACGGGGCCAAAGGAAAAGTGCAATGCAGTTGCTTTTGTTTTGTGCCGCAACGGAAACGGAAGTGGCGTACAGCTACAACTAACAGCAACAACAACAGCAACAACAGCAACAACAACAGCAACTACTACAACTACGACAGCAACTTGTTCATCAGCCGAGTGAGCCTGCCAGCATATGTTCGAGTGTGCCCCACTTGCGCTCCATGCAAAGGCCTTACCAAATTAAGAGAGAGAGAGAGAGAGAGAGAGAGATAGAGAGAGAGCCCACCCCCCCCGCACCGACAATGGCAAAGGTCAGCGATGCGTATGCGTAATGTCATAAACAGCTGCCGCAATCAGAATCACAGCGGCAGTCCGAAACGAAAGTCGACCGAGACATTCTAAGCCCTGTGCAGTCAAGCAAAAATGTCGCCAGGCCACAGAAAATACACAAGCGCAGCGCCCACACTCCGAGGAGCCCCATCCATGCCACTCGACTCTCTTTTTCACTTTATCTATCACTCTGTCTATGCACTGGCAGCCTTTTCTTTTACTTGGCCATTTGTTCTACGGCAGTCCGTCTGCTGGCTGAGCTCGCCTGCCTGCTTGCTGCTCGCTGCTCGCTGCCTGCCTGCGCTGATGGCTTAAGTGGATAAAAGTTAAGTAGCTTTGAAGTTGGCCAGATTAGCGCGCATATCTCGTTGACTTACATCCACGAAAACAGCTTGAGAAACAAGCTAAAAAAATGGCGCTGTTGGCAAGAGGAATGCGAGATACACTAAAGCTTTGATGGCTTATTAAAGCTTAAAAAGAACAAAAACATTTAGACTAAATGAAATGTAAATATGTGTAGGCCTATGATAGATGACTCTTTTTATTTTTAATATTAAATTTTACTGAAGTATATAAATATAAAAATTTTATAAATGGAAAAACTACTATTAAAAAAATAATAAAAATATAAGTATAAAAAATTCAAATACTGCTTTGCTGTAGATCAATATTAAGAGAGTAAACAGCAAAAACTCTACCAGCGACGTGCATAAAAAAATGCGATATAAATAAATAAAAATCCGCTTTTCGTACGTCAACAATAAAATACAGCTAAAGTTTTAAGCAACTATGCGAAACGGGCGACATTCAACTTTAGCCACTCAACCACTCAGCCGCTCAACCACTCAGCCAGTCAGCCGCTCAGCTCGTCCAGTGGCTTTGTCTTGTTCAGCCATGTTGTTGATTTGGCGGCAACGCGACAGTTTTTGATGCCATGTTTTCATCAGCTGCGAAAGTTTTCCATAAGCTGTTAGCCAAACAATAAACAATGCCGCTGTCCATTGTGCACATCACTAAGAGCTAACTGAATTTTTAATTATTCGTTACTTTCAAGCAGAGAAAGAACAATAGAGACTTCCAAAGAGTTTTTCGACTCCTGCTCGTCAGCCAGTGGCCAAGAATAGTAGTTGACTGGCACTCGATTGGCTTGTCCTTTCATATTGATACACAATTATAAATTCGAAATCCTGCTGTATGAGTCTTTCTTTTGTTTGCAATTTTAAAATTGCCCCACAATTTCCGCTTATAAAAAATCATAAGCCTTATGCTTTTATCAGCGCTGCCGGGATACAAGTATGAAAGTTAAAACAAAACAAGTATAAACCGTTATTTGCCGAAATCCTTTTGAATTTTTTAACAGCTTTTACTACGTGTTGCCTGGCTTTGCACCTGCAGCCCTTCGCACACATTATTTCAACATGTGAATGGCATAGCCTTTAATGTCACGCTAAGCCGCAGCCCATTTTCATTTGTTGCCCTCATAGCCATCTCCCTCTCTCCTCTCTCTCTCTCTCGCTCTAGCTCTTCGATCCCTGCTGTGCGAAAGGCTTTGTTTATTATTCGCTGCTCTCAGCAATGATTTGGCACAAATTAGCTGCAATTTATTTATGTGTGCAATTAGGCGAGCGAGCATTGAAAGTGTCGAGCGTTGCCGTTGACAGGGCAACTGAACACGCATATTTAAAGCCCGGTGAATGCGAATGATTGAGTCACACGGTGAGAGCAGCACTTAATTTGTAGGCGTCAATGTAATTGAAATACACTCTGGTCTCTGGTGGACATAATGGCATGATCGTGATTAAATAGAGTAGAACAAAGAAGCAGTCATGAAACCCAAACTCCTGCTTATAGAGAAAGAAATATACAAATAGTTTTCCACTTAAATTTAATTGATAAATTTTTGCATTGATAAACAAAATTTCACTAATTAATCTCAAATATTTGCTCACGAACTTCACGAAATCTAATACAGTCTTTGTAGCTAATACATGGCTAAGAATACTTTTCTATAGTCAATGTGTATGGCAAATGATTTGGCTCAAGTTTCAGTTTGTAGAAGTAATATTAATTAATACTATTGCCCTAACCTTCTCATGGTACTCATGTTACAAAGTAAATGTCAAGCAAAACGTAGTTTGATTTAATAAATTTAATAGAATAGCAAATCATACAATGTCTATCATTTGTTTACTTTTGTGAAAATAATTTGGGTATTTGTTGATTTAATGGCGCTTGATATGTCTGCGTGCGTGCATAGAAATTATTTAATTGTTTTGCTAATTATAATAAATAAACAGTGCGGCATAAAGAGGATAGGAATTGCTTTAAACGCTTTTATGGTTCAATTTCTTATCTGAATCGACATTTTTTCTCTGCCCCGCAATCAGTTGACCCAGCAGGGGACAACAACAAAAATTATGCTTTATATGTTTATCAAATGGTGGGCCACCTAGGCGAACAGCTGTTAAATGCTCTAATTCATTAGGCCGCACTCCTTTGGACACACACACACAAATACACACATACAGTATGGTGCTGTTCCTAATGAAGTTGGCCTAAAAACACAGCAGGAATTAGCCAACATTTTGTATATTTCGTTGACACTTTTATGCAGCAGAGCTGTTGGCCCTTTGCTTTTTGGCAGCTTTCATAATTGCACTGAAAACTGGAACACCTGCTGTGTGTGTGTGTGTGTGTGTGTGTGTGTTGTGTGTGTGCGCCATTAAATATGTGAATATCACACGAGAGCGGAAGTAAATATTTTATATTTGCATATTCGACACTAGTTTTTCATAGCAGCAACAAATTTGCATATTTTTCCATTTTTTCTGTCGCATTTGCTTCCTTTCGCTTTTATTTTGCGCGCTTAATGAAGTCGCCAAAGCAAAAACACAAAATGTAAATAAGAGCCACCAAATAAAAATAAAGAGCACAGAAAGAAATATATACATATAAATTGTAGAACGGAACTGTTTAAGCCTTGCGGCAGTCGCAATGACCCCCGAGCAGCTGCCTGCTGAAAAAGCGTCCAAATTGTCCGGCAGCTAAATATTTGTTATAAATTATGCTCTTAATTAAGTGGCTCTGCAGGCATGAGCGTTTCCCAGGCATACGTGAGCTGCCCTGAGCCGGCCGCCTGTCGCAGCACCAGCTCGGCTCGGCCAGGCATCTCATTTGCGAAGCAGCAGGAAGCGTCAAGAGGGGGGAGTAAAGGCAACGGGCCAGCTAGTTGTGTACAGCACGTGAAGGCACGCAAACGCATGACAATCGCACAAAGCGTCGTGAGCGAAAATAAAAAATGCGACCTGACAGCTGTTCCACTTGTTTCCCTTCGTGTTGTAGTCAATGCTCTAGAGCGTGAAAGTAGGCAGCATTTTATTTTTTGTGTGTGATGTGACCACAAACGTTTTCAGTGCTGTGTAAAATATTTAGACACTCTTTACTGAGTGTCTTTACTGATCACTGACAAGTGATCCTGGCAGCTCGAGAGAACTTAAAGCTTAGATTTTAATGATGATCACCATGAATGTTTAATTAAGTTATCTTAATAATCCAAATGTTTTCTAATTTTATCTTTGTACAAAAATCTCCCGCATAAAAACTATTAGTTCAAAGAATATTTGTTTCCTTATTTCAGTTATTCCTTAGGTTTCATTTATTCTCCTTAAGCTCAACAGAGCAACAGCTCTCCAAGATCGCAACGTTCATGGCAGTTGCTGTCGCCAAGTTCTTTTTTGTGTTCACTGCATAGGTAACCTGCAATTAAGCTCATCAGTTTAATGTGTTCTCTGTCATTGTGGTTCAGCCGGTGCGCCCGGCGGATGCTGGGTATTAATTTGATTCACCCCAGGCAGCGAGCAGAGACTCTGCCAAGCAGTCAGCCATCCAGTCAGGTAACAAGCATGTCGACGGGTCCTGTACGTGCTTGTGAAATTTGGCAGGATACAGAACAAAGACAGACACTCACACACTCACACACACACTCACAATATATATGTATACCTACACTTATGCTTTGTCGTATGGGTTGCTGAAGTGGCTTAAATTTCAGTGCTAGACTCCGACTTGCAGTTGGCTACTATTGACACATTTCGATGTAAACTTGGCAGCGCTCATAAGCCAACACATGGAACAAGCATAATCCTAGCACATCCTTGCGCACACATTTGCTTATGACTCCCACGCACACACACACACACACACACACACACATGCATATAATGCCAGCAGCACTTGCCGAGGCCATCGAAAGCTCTACTGCTGTGTGGCTTACGTAGCGTATGTGTAATGTCCATAGCTGATGCTGCTCATGCTGTTGCTGCTCCTGCAGTCCCTGCTGTTGCTGCTCCTGCTGCTGCTCCTGCTTTTCCTGGCTGCTAGCCTGACTGTTTATTTGCTGTCATTTTAGTTGCTTTAAATTTGCAGCTTAATGGCAATTCTACGCTTGACCACACACGCCCCCTCCCCCTCATGCACTTGAGCTGTTTGTCGCACTCCCCGTTTGCTCTGCATGCCCGTTCCGCCTGTTGCCTCTGACTGTTGTCCAGGCTAATATTGCTGGCCGATGTTGAGCGTGCATGAAAAATTGTTGTTTTAAGTGCACCCCAACTAAATCAGCTTTGGGTTGCAAGCAGCTCACATCGATGGGCAACTAACAGAACCCGAAGCCGACAGCCCATTGCCAATATTCAAGTAGCTTTTGACAATGCAGATAGGCGGGCTGAAAACGAGTTTAAGTGCTAAAAAATTAAATTAAAGTACATAGAGAATACTGTTATCTTTTGTATTGTCTTAAATTGATTGAGGAATAGTGGACTTTTTCAAGGACTCAGGCAAAAATAATTTACAATTAATGTTACTCATCTTTGCTTAAGATTCATTGTACATAGGTAGCTAACAGCTTCACACATCCTAAACAGAAATATGCTTAAATAACTGGAAAGCTATTTATTCGCTTAAAGTAAGTCCCATTTGATAGATTACTTGTAGCTTGGTCCCAGACAAAAGCCGTTAGCACGTGGGCTTGGGGCAACCGCAGCAGGCTTAGCCTGCTGCAAGCCGAACCGCAACTGAAAAATGTTTTGAGAGCATGCCACAAAGCATTTGCTAGCCGAGCCGCTGGCCTTGTTGTGCGATGTGCGGATGGCAAGGGTTGAAGGCTGCGCTGCACAGGGGTGAGGGATAAGCAACTGTCGCACATTATCGCTTTGACTTTATTTGTGTTTGGGCCAAAAATAAATATGCCATTGCCCCGCCAAAGGCGACGACGCACTCAGCGCACAAACGCTTACGGATGGTCCCCAGTGACAATTGTCTGTCGGTGCCGGGACAGACTACGGGGACAAAGCACGTTTAGCTTTAAAGCCGCGTAATTTGTTTGCACACTCAGCGTGCCCTTTGTGGCCAAACTCATGCTCTGACTGAGGGCCTCTCTCCCTCTCTCTCTATATATATACAAACACATGTTTGTTTGTGTGTGTGGGGGTGCGTCTCTTCGGATAACAAACTGCGCCAGCCACTGGCAATTAAAGCCATGGCCATTGACTTTAGTTGCGGCTCACTGTGCAGCGGCTCTTTAGCCTAATTAAACCGGCAACGGGCGCTCGCAGCACCGAAAGCGCTGAGAGGCGGACGAAGCCTTCTAATTTACTAAAAATTGGTTTATAATTTTCTAAAATATTTTCTCTTGCGCTGCATAAATTGCGACAACGCTGAAAATTTAAATTTAAGCGAGAATTAGAATTTATGCCTCATCTTTTTGCGTGCTTCAGAATTCCGCGCGTCGCTTCAGCCATAACATTTTGTGGCATTTCCTTTTGCAGCTCACTGTTGTTTTTCACGGAGTCTCCTACATTTTGTTTTTGTTTTACTCGCTTTTGTTTTTGCCTGACTGCGACCCCTAATTGTTATCTATGTTGGCATCTTTGTAGCCTGGCGATAGAAATTTCTGCGTGCAGAGAAAACATTTGCTTCGACTTCTCTTTTATTAGAATTGTAAATATGCCTTCCGTTGAAAATGCGAATGAAATTTTAATGAATTTAATGCCTGCCAGCCGGGCGCGTGTCAGAGATACAAGAAATATGAAGTATATGTCTATGCTTAAATACATGCATATCTATGTACATACAAATGTATAAAAATATATATCGAAAAGGTCTGCTGCCTTGCAGGCCCTCGAACGCATTTCGTTGGAAACGGTACTTAAGCAATTTGCTAATTGGCTGATGCTCCGAAGGGTTCGCATTGAAAAACTCTTTTAAAAATTGTTAAAAATTCATCTACAAAAATTAGAGATATCATGAAGGGAGCTCTCCTTTAGTCCACAGAACGAATTGTTATAATGAGTCGAAAGCAAAGGCTAAAAAAATAAATTTTTGATTGAAGTAATGAAAGCACAATTTGTAGGCTAAGACTAAAAATGAATTTACTTTGTGCTTCAATTTTAGCAATGCTAAGTAAACTACTCAAATATTGATGAAATTCAGAGTAAAAGGCTCACTAAAACAATCAAAATTATAATCAAACATGTCAAGCGTAAAACAAATAATAGAGTATAAAAATGAACAAAATATAAATTTGAAAATGAACGATTATAGATTGCTCAAACAATTCAGTTTTCATTTTACAATTTTTGTAATGCAATGAAATCCGCATTTAAATTTGCTCAATATTCATGGAATTGCATTTAAATGCATTTCAGCTGCTGCTAAATAAACATTGAACACTCGACTAGGTGATAGGCAACAATGATTTCAGCTATATGCACTTCCGACTCATTGAGCACAATTAAGCACTTATGCACTTAATTTTGAGCCACGCCAGGCAGGCATGCAGAGTGCGAGCAAAGCGCCTTCAACCCACATGCCACATGCAACACGCACAACACACACAACACACGCACGCAGCCCGTCCGCCTGCGGTAAGCATTTATGGCATCGCAACAATTTAAAGAAGTTGCCAGCGAGGCGGCGCCCAGTTCGGCTGAGGCTGGTAAACACATTCCGGACAGGAGGAAGAGAACAAAGCTGAGCAAAGGAAAAAAAAAATAAAATTAAAAAAAAAAACAACATGAAGAAAGGGACAGCTGAAATAAATGAAGTAGATAGCTACGAGCTCAGCGACTATCAGTTGCCCTCCATTAAAGTTTATAAATAAAATATGATTTAAAATAATATTTTATTTAGATATATATAACTATCAGTTGCCTTCTATTCTATTTAAAAATTATGGATAAATATTTGATTAAAAAAATAAGCAACAGTTGCCCTCTATTATTATAAATTATAAATAAATATTTTATTTTAAAAATTAACTTATTTACATTATTTATATAACAAATATAAATAAATATAATTTCTTTTACAGTTTGGCTATTTAACAGCTTGCAGTCACGCATACCCCACCTGCTCCCCTTTCTCTTTCTCCTTCTCTTTCGCTTTCTCTTTCTCCTTCTCTTTCTCTAGGTTTGCTTCGTGGAGATATGCAAAGGAATTGCTCTTTGACAATGCCTGTGGCCACACACGCATTCAAGCGGCTCTCAGGCCACTGAGAGCCCAGCTCAGCGACCACGCCCAGCTGCCACGCTGTGAATACTTTGCTCCGATCCACGCGCCCATCCTCGCCCAGCGCCGGCCCTTTGATAATGCTGTGGCGCTTCTGTGTTTTATAATCGAGCCAAAGCGGAACCAGCGAACGGAACAGAGCGTAAGGCAGGCCAGGAACTCGCTCGTTCTCTCACCTACAAAGATAATGGGAGGGATAGAGAGGGAGAGAGAGAGAGAGAGAGAGAGAGAGAGGCATTGCAAGTGCGAAAAAAGTAAATTAGTGTTTTGGCACTTTCGGCAAACAAAGCGTTGCCAGACCCCCCGCCTGGCCGCGGCCCGCCCGCTGACCCAGCCAGGTGGCAGTTCATGCTGCCGGGCTCGAGCTGAGCAGCAAGCTGAATTATCGTCCTGCCGTTGGTTCAGTTAGTTAGTTCTGTGTCCTTCACTTTTTCTGTTGTTGTTTTTGTTTTTGCTTTGTTTTTGTTTTTGTTTTTTTTTCTGCTGGCCTTTGCCGTGTCCAGTGTTTGTTTGTTTTGTGTGCTGTACATTTTGTTGTTCGCTTTTTGCGCCTTCTGCTTTTTGCTGTTGTTTTGTATTTGCCTTTTGGCGCCCTTATTATTTTGTTGCACTTTCCCCAGTCAACAACAAGAGCAGCAACAACCACCCGAACTCTACGATTCGTTCTTTTATTCTCTATTTTTTATGCATTTGTCAACGGTAAACTGGGCCCTTCGCCCACACGCATAATGGCAAGTTATGAGTTTATATCTAATACGCATTAGTCTGTCGTCTCTCAAGACCTGCTCCCCTGGCGCTCTGCATAAATTAATTAGCCAGATAAGGAGCACTCAGTTCACGGGCAGACAAAGGCTGAAATTAATTTCGAATTAGGCTGGCGCCGAAAAGCGAAACCAAAACCAAAAAACCAAATGCTGGAAACTGAATAATGAAAGCTGAGCCTGAGCCTGAGACTGGGACTGGGACTGAGACTGGCAGTCGGCTAGACTCGGAGTCAGAGTCAGAGGAGACTGAGACGAGTGCATAATTCGGAAGGACCGCAAGTCGGGCAATTAACCTGAAAGGTCCTTAGGCCCCTTTGCATTGTGGTGTATGGCACAATTAGCGATAAGCCATGACCCCAAAAATAGGGCTACTGTTGCGATGCCCCAAGGGGAACAGCTGCTCAAACTCAACTCTATGAGCCCAGGACTCGCCTCTCGTCCTGTCTGCGTGGCATCACTAGCTTAGCGTTTCGCTCGTGCAGTGTGGCCCCTCAGGGGCAAGGGCTTTTAAGTGGGATACAAGACTTAATTGTCATAAATCGCAGTGAGTATAGTGGGGCGAGCATAGTTCATAGTTCAGATGGGCGTGGCAGATGTTTTTAGAGTAAGAATAAAGTACTGGAAATGGAAATCTAATCTCACAAATTGTCTGCATTTTCCCTCAAGATTTATCCCACAGAGCTGCAGAAGTGAGTTTAATTATAAATTGAAATTTATTTTACTTTTGGATTATCAATTATGCCTCCTTGCGGATTGAGATTTTATTTTTATCTATTTGTTTATTTTAAGAATGAGAAAGAATTAAAAATAAAAATATGAATTGTAAATGAAATATGTACATATGACAATATTCATACATGTATTGCCCCATATATCTAATTCGGAATGTATAGAAAAGTTTTCAATCAAACTGTAAAATGATTGTAAAACTGTATTTGAGCTGTGACGATTGCAATTGCTTAAATTGTGTTTGAATCAAATATGCGACACAATGAGGTCGTTGGGCCTCGCTGACAGCGCCCGCACACATACATGGAAAGAGGGTGCGAGGGTGCGAGCGAGAGAGAGAGAGAGAGAGAAAGGGACAGTGGCAACCGCTTGACAAATGCTTTTTTAATCCATTTGCCCAACAATTATGTGTAGCTGTCAGCTGTTTGGTGACAGCAGGGAGTGAGGCTGTGGTCGAGTCGAGTGGGCGTGGCTAGTGTCAGCCAAAACTATGCACAAACATAAACATAAATCCATGCATGACAAATCTGTGCGCCACCAAACTGTCAGCCAGGCGGCATTTGCCTCCATGTCTGACGCGCTCTGTATGTCTGAGTGTGTGTGTGTCTGTGTGAGTATGAGTGTGAGTGTGTGATAAGCAAATGGCACACATTTAAGTTGCCGGCGCCATTTTCGTTTTTTGTTTTTTTTTTTTCTGCCTATATAGAAATGCCACAGCTGCAGCCTCCCAGTATGTGTCTATGTATTTATGTTTTTATGTATTTATACACAGATTATTTATACATACATATACATATATGTACATATATAAATGGCGTGGTTTTGGTGACTGCATGACAGACTGTTAAAATGTCAAAATGACACATTTGCCTAGCGTGTCATTAATATGCGACAGTTCCTGCCCCAACAACAACAAGAACAACAACAACAGCAACTCATGAGCAACAGCCGACAGTCGATAGCCGACAGCTGATTGTAGGATAGCCGATTGCCGAACGTCGTCTGTCGCGCACGTTGCCTGCTAACCGACTGACACAGAAACCAAACGTATAAAACGACGCTGCCCAATTGCGGCGAATTGAGAGCGAATTGCGCCAGCAGCAGTTACTCTCTCTCGTGGGCTCTCATTTACGCTCTCTGCGTGCAATTTCCCAGTATTTTTGCGCTCAATGTGCTATTATTGGAACGAGTGCAGTTCGCATAATGCGAATGAGTGCAATTGTGCGGGGCATTTTATTTAAGCGCCCGCTTAAAAGTATGCAGTGCTTGTATTAATTGTCTTTATATAAACACTTTTCATTGCACACTTTTAGGTGTCGCTTGTTAATCGTATAATCGTGTGTCCGTGTGTGTGTGTGTATGAGCCATTTGCTAAAATTTGGTTAATGGCCACATCATAAAATAACTATTTATCACACATATTCGCAAGATTTCTTATTTCTTATTCTATAATATGCCTTTCATATGTTGCTCCATACTTTGCAGCCAAGAGAAAGCAATTTTCTTGCCTTCCAGCCGTATTTCTTGACAAAGCGCAGAAAAGATTTGCTGCTTTGTTTTCATTTTTTATGTTTTGTATTTGTTTTGTGTTTGTTGCCGCAATTTGGGCAAACGGGCCGCTTGCAACATTTTTCATTTCGTATTTCGCATTTTGAGCGCTAATAATTCATTTTTAGCGCAATTTGCTTAGTACTCTCCGCCCCGCGCCACGCCCCGGTTTTGACGTGCAACCTTTGATCTTATTGCGCCGCAAAACAGGATTAAGTCGGCTGGCTGAAAGAAATGCCGTTCACTCAGGTGAACTCTGCTCGGAGTTCATGAAATTTTCAAACAGCCAGAGCCAAACAAAAACCATTTCGAGTTAAGTTCTCGAGTGTGTATGTGTGGCATAAAGCTTAGGCCTAATGCATGCCATAATATTCAGGGTCAAGCGAGAGAGAGAGAGAGAGAGGGAGTGTGTGTGTGTGTGTGTTAATATATACTTTTGCCTTGGCTTAGCTTTCGCTTTGCTTCGCTTCACTCTGCTGTGCTGTTTTACAATTCTCATAATAGCACCTGTCATTACGATGATTATTTTTCAAAATCACGCACACACGCACACGCACACTAATACAGGCGCTGTCTGCTGTTGTCTTCATCGCTGAAGGCACTAATCAACAATTTAAATCCATTTTCCGGGGCCAGGTAGTCGCCACCTGGCCTGCCCCTTGTCGGCGTTGGTAATTTGCTTGGCTGCTCATCTTTCACACACACACACACACGCACACTCAGACTGGGGCGCATATATGAACTCTTTGTGCAACCGGATATACCGCTTTAATGGCTCCAAAAGGAAGTCACGCGTATTTTGTTTATAACCTGAGCTGGCTCTCGCTGCCAGCGCCGTCTAATGTTTAAACTTAATGTCCTTAGCCATCTCATTGTTGCTCCTGCTGCTGCTGCTGCTGCTGAGCACCTTGTGTCATCCCCTGTGGCGGAAGTGTAGGCCAACAGCAGCGACTCCATGGCGCGTAAATCACGAACGGATGCGCCTACGTGCCAGCCGCGCTGCGAAGCGAGAGTGCTCCATACTCGCTCTATTGGGCATAATTAGTTTCAAATATTTGCGCTGAGGAAAATTTCATTTATTCCACGCATCGCCCGACGCCAACGCCTCAGAAGCAACCGAAAGAAACATGCATAATGAGAACATCAGTGTAATGTGCTGGTTACTTAAGCGTGTATGAGTGTGTGTGTGTGCGTGTGTGTGTGTGCTCTTGGGGAATTTTCAATTAAGCTCGCTTGCCTTCCAGATTGGATAGTCTGTCTGCAAATATTGAGCGCCTTCTACATGAATGCAATTAAAGAGTCGATCGATTCCACGAATTCCTTACATATGATTAGGCTTAGTTTCTTCTCGAATCTCATGTTTCAAGAAATTTATCCAAGCACTCTTGCATACAATAAACACTTAATTTTGATGTGTCAGCGAAATTGCTTTGAATGCCTTTTATATATACAGTAGAATGCGGTTATAGCGACACTCAAGGGACCGTCGATATACCCGGAAGACGTTTTAACCATATACGTTTTCTTATATAAGTTTGTCGCAATAACCGTACGGACGCTATGAACGGAGTCGTTATAACCGGATTGTACTGTATTTATATTTGTATTTAATTGATATCATTTATATAAAATTTCAACAGCTTTAAATCGGCTAACTAAAACTGTGTTGGCAAATGGAATTTTTCGAAGTGGATTGATTTGAAGAGCTACAAGTGCTACGCCTCTCGTTTAATGCAAATATTTATGCAGCAAAGCAATTACGTTTTAGTTTCCTCTCGATGCACTTCTGAAAATTACATCAATTAGCTAAAAAGCTCTCCAACAATATTAGAAATCGAAGGCCAGCAGATGCTTGAATGCCCAACATTTTTGTTCACTATTTGACAGAGCTATAGATATTATAATGATGTCTTATCATCCAATACATGAACTTCGATTCGAATTTCCAGTTGATATAGTATTTTCTCTGTCTAAGATCTCTATGTTGATATTCTATTTAATGCTATTTTTTTATACTATAATGCAATATAAATTGAAATTGGCATTAAATAAAATATCGTCAGAAAAAAATTAATTTATATATATATATGTATGTAATATATAAATTTATTTTTTTTTTCTGACGATAATTTATTTAATGCTAATTTCAATTTTTATTTTTTATTATTTCATTTTTATTTTGTTTTTTGTATATCTCATTATCTCAGTATCTCAATGCACAGCTAAATTAGTTACTATTTGCACTAGAAAATCTATAGCTGAACTATTTAGCCTCTATCATTTTGATTCACGATCAGCATAATGAATTATATTGTTCATAAACAGTTCAACAGATAGTTCAACTGTGAAGGGAACAAAACGCATCGTTCATGACTGATGGAAAAACTGAAAAGATAGCAGAGCTGTCTGGCTATGTATATAAAGACAAATAAATACATATGAATAATTCTTAGCACTTTATGATATGAGAGATACTGCTGGCATTCATTTCGTCGTTTTCCTCTCTGCCCTAGCTGAGAAGTGTCTCTAAGTAATGCTTGTGGTATGGCAATGTATTTGTAATCGACTTTTAAATATGTTCCCTTCAGTTTTCATGGCACTTTTGCAATTGGCATTACTTCACTTACCACAAAATTGAAATGTTGACAAAAACTTTCGCACACGCAGAAAAGAAAACTCTCTCAGAATCTCAACGAACACACACATACACACACATCCGCACACAACATCGTATAAATATTCAATCAAAGCTAGAGAACCGCAGATATAAAAGTTGGCCTTAGTCTGCGCCGTTGCGTTCGTCGTCGGCAAACTGCAAACAACAATAAAAACTCTATTAAATACGCATAAATTAAGGCACGATGCGGTTTTATCTGAGGCGCAGTGGCACATCTTCTGCTTCAATACCTGGATTTACAGTGGGATTTAATGGAAGCATCCGACCCACCAGCCCCAGCCAATCAGACAACCACCATCCAGCAACCAGCAACCAGCAACCACCAGGACAGCTGGACACCCACTGGGCAACTGAGGTTCATGTGCAAAGTTTTATGCCGTTCTGTGGCTTTGGCAGTGGCCTCTGGCTGCCTCATTCGCATTCAAATCAAATGAACACATTCACGACTCCAGCCACAAAATGCAATGAATTCAATGCAGAACTTTTGGGCACAGCACATGGAAGTTGGAGCTTGGATCAGGTTGGGAGCCGGTGAGACAGTGGGCCTGGGGTCGGCCACAACACCTGTACAAGGCCGCAGCAGCAATCGGAGTGTGCTTGTCTATGTCTCCGGTGCTAAGCCACTCGCCTTAGTCGCATAAAAGTTCTGACAAATTATGCATTAGACAGTTCGTTAGTTAGCCGGCTGCGGCGGGGCCGAGTTGCCACCCGAATTCTGTGGCTGCGACGTAAAAACCTCAGATTTGTGCCCAAGTGCTCGAATTGCAGCCTGGACAGCTTGAAGTCGATGTGGATGACTTTGACGCTGAAGGACGCACTCTATCCGAGGTGTGAGTGATGTCTCCGGCATGGCTGTATCCTCTCCATCCACTGACTGACAGCCGGGAGGACGTGGCTGTGAGTGTGTGTGTGTGTGTGTGCCAGGTTGTGTAAACATTTTCCTGGCAAATTTGTGAAAACATATGCCAACATATGTAGCTATGGCAGCGCCTTTGTACCGCCTTTGACGCCAAACACGATTAGACTCGCATTTTCGTAGCTAAGACTCTGCATATTATGCATATTATGTAACGAAACTTTCTGATTGAGTTTGAGCTGATAAGACGGCCAAAACAATGCACTTATCTGGCAGTAAATTAGTTTATATTTACTAAAGTGCAGCACTGCGCTCAAAGCAAACAAAGTTATTCTTGGAAACCTGAAAATATTGTTGAAAAAGCAGTTACATTTTACAGCTCTCTAATTACTAATTGGATCTGGCCAAATTGAGGATGCATAACTTGTACATGCTTTACATATATATTAGATATATGAGATCTGAAGTGATATAACAGTTTGCAACAGTAAAGGAATGCTGCATGTTTGCAGAGCCAACTATTTGATATGAGACTACAATAGAAATATATACTTAGTGCTTGATTACGAGGCAAATAAAATGGAAGTCTAATTGCCAGAAAGAGAACTGCATCGCAGTCACACACACATAAATGCCTGTGAATCAGACTGAAGCTGAGACTCTTCAAAGTGCAGACATCAAAATGAAATCTGCAAGTTTCATCATTAAAGTCAACTAACACAGCTGAACATATTCGAAAGCGAGGAACTTGCAGATATAAACATTTTAGAAGAGCTCATAAAATTCTTGATGGCTCTTAGCTCTTAGCTTATCGCTACTCAGCCAGTGGGCGGAGCGAGTGTGTTGTGATTGCGTTTGTCGAGCGGAAATTGCAATATTTGCAGCCATCAGTCAAATCACATATCATAACCGGTATGAATTTGTTGGGGTTAGGGCTAGGCTTGGGGTCTGCTGGAGTGGGTAGAGGAAGATGGAAGACGGAAGACGCAAGACGGAAGGCAGCAAATAACAAGTGATATAAATATTAATTTTTCCTAAAACCCTCGAGCGCACAACTACAAAATATTAGACACTAAAAAGTTATCAAGAAATTGTGTGCCATTGCGAGGATTTATTGCGCTTGTCCTTTTAACAAATTTTGCGCATTATTTACGGCTTTTTTGCCGGCACACACACACACACACACACACATATATATATATATATATATAGTCACCCATTTATCCAGGCCCCCACTCAGAGTTTCATTTGAGTTTTTGTGCAGCTTAAACATTTTTTAAAAGTCACCAACACTCACGCATTTGTCAATCTCTATGAAAAGGGGATTGCGGCTACAGCAAAGGCCAAAAGGAGAACTAAGAAATGAAAGCCCCAAAAGCCAAAAGCTGATCCGAGCCCAGTCCTGCTCAGCCCGCATGCTGCCTGCCAATCCACATTGACAGCAGCACTTCCGCTTTGGCAGCCAAAATAGCTGCGAGCGCCATAAATTAAACTCATGTGCCACAAATTTATTTCATCCAACGTGTGTCTCGCTCTCTCTCTCCCTCTCTCTCTCTCTCTCTCTCTCTCTTAGTGTGTGTTTGTGTGTGTGTGAGTGTGTGCGAGTGTCGCAAACTTCAAAGTGAAAAGAGACTATTATATCGAATCGAAAGGGCAGGCGCCGCTGCCAGGACGCCCTTGGCGTAAGCGCTCTTTCAGTTTAGTATACGGTAATTGACATGTAATGCGGTTACGATTGACAACAACAACAACAACAACAACAGCATCTGCTCGGACTGGCGACTTGCAACAATGTTGCCCACATCCGGTCGCCATTTTGATCTGCCCCTGCGCCAGCGCTGCAGTGTGACAAATTCCCAAACATTCGCACTGCCAGAGACCACAAAAGCAGACGCCCCGTAAAACTGAGCTTCAGATTGAGCGAACAGTGCAATTTACCAAATAAATTGATCAGCTACAGAGAATCAATATAGGTTAGAGTAATATGAGAATTGGCAAGTAAATACAATAATATATAGAATTGTAAAAACATTTAAAATTTACATATTAATGTATGCGAGAAATTCGTAAAATAAATAAACGTGTATATAGAAATAATAAAAAATAATTAGATAATTATTTTATATATTTAAATGTATATATAAAAATATATACAAAATGATAAAATTTATATTAAATCTATTAATTTATAAATACTTACACATAAATATATAAATTTGTCGATGAGAGAAATTAATAACTATGCATATCTATGTTTATGTTATGTTTTAAAAATCAAACTCAATCAAATGAAGTTTTTTTTTCTCCATTTAGTATTATAAAAAAAACTTGTAATATATTTTTCAACTATTTTACTTGGTACTTTGCCCCACTGTACGGTTGAGCTTAGTGCGACTGCTGTGGCTGGCTATAAAAAGCAACTGAAATGAAATGAACCCCATGAAAAATGGCCAAGTGTTTGCCAAGAAATGTTTGGTTTGCTTTTTGCCGGCCAGACACCTGACCGTTGAGGCGTGCATTGGGGTACGGCAATCGAACAGGAGCCACAACAGGAGCAGCCACAGGATGTCAGCATAAATCAAATGGCAATGGCAGCCAAGAACTGGCGCTGAAGCTGGCGCTGGAGCTGAGGCTGGAGCAAGGGGAGCAACCATAAGAAATCATTTCTAATCCGAAAAGTTTTGTAAGCGCTGTGCAGACATCGCCGTCCATGGCAGCTATCAGCAGGCAACGAGGCCATGAGAAATGTTGCTTACTTGTTACCAATTCGAGCCGAGTGCCAACGGCCAATCTCACTCGCTACCAACATTTCGCAGACACTCCTTCATTCTGTCTCTCGGCCTCTGCCGGGCGGCAGGGGCGCATAAATTGGACAACCAATTTAAGGCCTAAAAACCACTTTTACCGTTTATATTCGTGCGCGTGAACTTTTTTATTTGTGGTGCGCTCAACTTAAATGCTACGACATTGGCCTCACTTCAGCTCCTGCTAGGGATTTGTGCGGCTGCTGCTCCTGCTGCTGCTCGTGTTGTCTCTACTTCGGCTCTGGTTTATGGCGGCAGGTAAGCACGTGCAAACATTTGTCGTGGTTATTTCGTTTGGATTTAAATCGCTGCTCGCCCTCGTAGTTTACAGCCTGCTGATGGGCCCGGTCTGTCGCTGATAATGCCCGACAGTCAACAGCATTGGCCACGCGTCCGCTCACTTGGCCTTTAGTTGGCTTTTTGGATTGTGGCGTTAATAGCCGCCCGTCCGATAAGATACGCTTCACACTGACTGACTGCCTTCCTAATGGGAGTAGGTGTAAGCTGGGGCGTGGCAGATGCTGCAGGACCGTAAAGTCCATTCGTCCGGACACTATAAATGGAAATTATTCAGAATTTAAGAAAATTAAATATTCTATTTACACTTAATTAACAGAGTCTTGTTATAATATCAGACTCTCACATTTGGTTCTCGTTCGAGATTCACGTTTAAGTTGCTCACTTGCAAAAGTAAAGAAGTAACTCGGAAATTGGATCGATGCCAAGGTTCCAGTAAATATATAGCACGCATTCGGCTTTTATTCTGCTCATATAATTTGCATTGATTTGATGAAATAAATAATAATAATCTCAGCAGCGTTAGGCTAGCTGGCATTGCCGCAAAGGCCATAGATTTGGAGACGATCAGCTCCTGCCAAGTTATTCGTTTTACTGCCCGAGACCCATTTAACCCCGTGACCTCACAGAAAGGCAGAAGGCCCGTTCGAAATAGTTGCCAAAACAACTTTTGATATGTCTTTAGACCTGGAACTTCATCTGGCCAACAATTTTCAGGACATAAATCTGTAGAATGTTGTGCCTTAAACAGTTGGTGTTTTATGGCGTGCTAGAGAGGTCGTCGAGCTGCTGGCGAGACTAAATTGCATTCCTTTCTTTTTTTTTTTTTTTTTTTTTTTTTTGCCTACTCAACTTTGGTAGTTGGAATTTCAAATTTTCCTTTGGCACTAGAAGCAGCTTCTTTTTTGTTTCTTTTGGAACAGCCGTCGGGCAGGACCTTGCCAAGCATATTCGTATTCATGTATGCTCCGAAAACGGCTCCTTAATTTGAGCATAATAAGTGCTGGTGCTCGGTCACGCTGGCGTATGATGAATATTCATAATTCAAGCGTCGCAGCAGCAGCGTCTTTTTTTCCTGCCAGCTTCGCTCCGAAGTTTTAACAAACAAATGAAAAATGAATTTCCTGCTTATGTTTATGCTTGGCATATGTTGAATGCTTCACTCGACTTGCTAGCACTTCGCACATGTCTGTGGGTGTGTCTGTGTATGTGTGTGTAACAAAGCGGACAAAAGCGGAGCGTGAATAAATATAACTCATACGAGCTGCTGGGCAACATTCTGAGATGCCAGAGGCAAGTATTTACACCTACGGTGCAGCATGCCGCATTCAACACAATCAAATGTTACGTAAATGTGTAAAATATGCATAATATGCTTAAATGTGTGCGAGTGTGTGTGTGTGTGTGTGGGTGTGAGCGAACAGTCTGCAACAAAATGGCTGCTGGCATAACAGCACAACAACGACAACAATGGCTGCAGCCAGTGCCGTCTGCAGATACACTCATAATGATTATCCATTGAAATGGAAATGCCAGCCAAGGATTTAATATAATTCCCAATGCGTAAAGTGCGCTCTGAAAACTTTTCGCACTGCACCAACAGCAGCTGAAGAAGAAGCAGATGCTAAAGTAGGTAAAGAAGAAGCAGCAGCGGCAGCAGCAGCAGCAGCAACAGACTAGAATGCATCTCTGCAGCATGAATTGCCAGCCAAAGAATAGAATTCAATTTAAATAGATTTCCGCTTAGAGGAAATTTAAAAGTGCAGCAAAAGGCAATTGTGAACGCAAACTGAAGCAGCTCCTCTTGCCACTGCCTGTGCGAGTGTGAGTGTGCGTGAGTGTGTGGCACGTTGATTGAAAAACTGCTAACTACATACACTTAGACGCCACACGCACACACACATACGTAAAGGTATTGCAACAGTCATGCATTGAAATGAGAGGAAACCGGAAACATAGTAAAAGAAGAAGAAGAACTGATGTCTTACACTTGCTGTATGAAGACGAAATATAGATTCCCTAACAATGTTATCTTGATGAGCGCGACTGCTGGGTGGAGGCAGCCATTCATTATTTCCACTTCAGTTTTCAATTAAATATCAATAAATCGATCCACACAAAATGAAGAAAGTGTGCACGTTAAATTAATATAAACTGTGCCAAATGCAGCTCAAGTTCCTTTAACGATGCTCAAATAATTAAGTGGGCGCTCGAAGAGCTTGAAGTCTTTTCGAATTCTGCCGCGATAAGCTCAATTTCCTGCCGATTCCTGTTCCTTGTTCTCAACTTGAGCGTTCCTTTTGAGCATCGTGTAGAATGACGTTAGTTACTGGGCTGGCAACGGCAAGCCTCGCACAAAGGTAAAATGCTAAGCAAACGTGCGTGCGAAAAAGGTAATTGAAAAATAGTTTCCGTTTCCCATTGCCAATGCCTTTGCTGTTGCTGTTGCTGTTGCTGTTGCCATTGCGTTTTCCTTTGCTTTTGCCTGTGCCAATCTCATTTCCCAGCGCTTCTACAGCAATTGCAATTGCCAGTTGCCAACTGCATTTGGAATGTGATTCAAGGCAGCGGCGGCTGCCTGAAACTTAATTCTATATGATATTTTAGCAGCTCAAGTTATAGGCAGCCAAGGAAATCGATCTCAGTTGAGCTTCATTAGGGCGAGTCTCTATTAAATTCAATTCAGTTTACATAATTGTTTTGCCATATGTGTGGTGCAGCTGGCCATAAATTGGTAACGAGCTTGCGGCATTTTGACTCGGCCACATGCTGGGCTCATATTTCAGTGTCGGCCAAATCAGAGCGAGCTGAAATACAAATCTTGCCCCATCTGCGGCAATAAAACATAATAATTAACATTTGCGACGACCGTCCGAGTTTGATAAATGGCGAATGGGGCGTTTCATTAAAGTGTTGCATACTCTCGAGCGTTATGCTAATGGCCTAGCAGGACTGCGCGGGAGGGAGCTGGCGCGCGGGAGCCGAAGCGAAGACGGAAGCGGAAACGAACATGAAAATGAAAATAAAAACTCAACCGCAGACTTGCATGGAAACTTTTAATTACATTTTGCTAGTGCGTATGTAGGTGTATGTGTCACTCTTTCTCTCCATCTATCTCCCTCTCTCTCTCTCTCTGAGTGTGTGCATTTGCATGTGTATGACAAGCAGAAAGAGAGTGACAAACCGACTGAGCGGGGGGCTGCGTGCAGCAGAGCTAGCAAAATGTAAGTAATGACTAAATGCGCACTCTGACAGTTTAACATGACAAAAATGTTCCCTTTTTTTGCTGAGCTTGATAAATGATACGCGCGAAACACACAACAACAACAACAACAACAGGAGCAACAACAACGAACAGATGACGAAGAAGAAAACGAACAAGCAACAACTACAAAGCTGACAGCGTGTCCCCAAAAAGTTGGACCGGACTACCCCTGCCCAACTGGGCATAGTTTTTGTTTCTTTTGTTGGCCACACTTTCGCTGCGATTCACTTCAGTTTTATTTTTGTTTTTCTGTGCGTTGCCTGCTTTGTGGGCAAACATTTGAGTGAATAAAGGGGATTTCCGGCATAAATATGCCAACACCTCGAAACACAGATGCACAATGAATACGAATAGAACTATGAATGCGCCAAGGCAAAAGGCCAAGCGAAGGGCGAAAACAGAAAACAGAAAGCGAAAGCGAAAGCCCCGACGACGCAGCTAAGCGCTGAGTGAAATAAAATGGAATGCCTCCACAGAGTGGAAAAGGTCAAAAATAACCTAAAAAAAAAAAGGAAAAGAAAAATGAAGAAAAAAAAAAAAAACCAAATAATAATAATAGCAAAATAAAATAACAGAGCTCGTATGAAAAGGCGAGATTATTATTTATGACTTTGTGGCGAGGGCAATTCTTGAGGTTGAACATGATGTTTCTGCCTGTAACTTTTGAATAAAAGTCTGCGAGCAGACGGACTGAATACCCTGCACTGCTGAGGAGGAATAAAGCAATATATATATATAAAGGGAATTGAAATTGTAAGAATTTATATATATATATATATATATATATATATATATATTTATATTTATATAAAAAATAATGTATGTAAATAAAATAACATTCAGTAAAAATTCCCATATGATTTTATTATACTTTGGCAAAATGTTTCAACTTATAAGCAATTTTTTTTCTAATAGAAAATAGTAATCTTTGCTATACCTATTACTCACTTGCATAATCTATAGTATATAGTATATATAGTCTAATAGCCATGCCCAGTATTGATTATAAGAAACATTTACTTTATTGCAGGTTGAGTAGAAAAAATGTAGGAAAATGGCATTCAATCAATGAAAATGAATGTAGACCCTAAAATGCGATATTGTCATTTGCTCCAAGTAGTTGCCAAAATGAAAGTCCTATCCATTTGCTGATAGTAGCTAGCCTAATGCGATTGCGCAAATTGCTGGAATATTCGATATGCCCAGAAGTGAGTGGTTTAGGCCATCAGCTGTAGTGCAAAGGCCCATTTCGTGGCACTTTAATTGCCGTGGAGCATAATTAATTAACCATTGTTTTTGGTCACCCCAAAGAGGAGTCAGAGCAACAGAATTAATGTGCTCACATTTCGTGTTCTTCTGTTTCTGTGCGGGGCCGCTCCACTACGGCATTTTAAATATTTAAAACACAGCAAATGAATTTCTTATTAAGCCAGCAAACAGGGCGATAGCCGAGTGAGGCGAAGGAGCGAAGGAGCTGGCCGAACTGCGAGATGAAGTCACTGCAGGCGTTGGCAGCTGCCCGCTGACTGTGCAAATTGCAAGTTTCATTGATTTTCGTCACACACTCGTAGTGTGGGGCCGCCTTATCCTCGTCCGTATCCTCAGCACGGCAACAGGCCATGGCTGCATTTTTAATGCGCACTGCAGTCAGCCCGGCTCAGCCCAATATTTGATACAAATTTATTTGAAATGCACTTACTGACCTACGGATTAAAGCGTTGCGTGAATTACTTTTAAAATATGTATTTTATTTGATTTAACAGATATTATTCCCTGGTGATGAAGGAAAGGTAGTAAAGATATTCGATAGCTTTACGTCTGCAATTGATTGTAGATTAATTCCATTCTGATTAACAGGTGTATTCAAGAGAAACCACACTCACTTCTTCGTGAAGCCGTTGACCTATTCGTCTATTTGAATTTAATCGCTGCCTGCTCCAGTTCTCGGCGTGCCATCAGCGACGTGTTGGCGGCACGCAGTGTGAAGTGGTAGACAAACTCAATGGCGCTCAGGATGCTGGCGCCGAGAAAGAGGCCCAGTATGCCCCCGATGGAGACGACGACGTCGAGCTTGGAGCGCAGCACTTGGCGACGATATTGATCCGTGGGCCACACTGGCATCAGGAGTGTAACGTTGGTGTCTCTGACATTTCTCTTTGAGCTGGAAGAGACTAATAAGCATAAGAGATGCGAGTAAGCAGAGAGAGAGAGAGAGAGAGAGGAGAGAAATGCACCTGATTTGGTCCTCAAAAATGGACTTCAGGTCTCCCTCGGTGCAGGAGGGCAGGCAGTGGCAATGCAACGTTGGCGAGTTGATGCGAAACAGCCTCTTCACATCCTGCTTGACCATGGAGGAGCTCTCCAAGCACAAGTAGCCGTTGAAGTCACAGTCCGGATAGCGAGGGTCGGGATATGGACTCATATTGTAAACGGAGCAGTTGCACAGCTCCATCTGGTAGAGTCTGGTGCAGTCACTGATGCAGGCGCTGAAGCTGTAGGCCTTGTACATGCTCCAGGGCATTACCTCGTCGGGAAAGTAGCAGTCGCGCGCTGCTATTGGAATATCCTTCATGCCGGGATCGTTCACCATGGTCTCTCTGTGGAACTGCAGCGTCTTGTGCTGTCCCTCCAGCACAATAACATCCACCGTTGGCAGCGGTATGTTCGGGACGTCCTCTTCGTTCAGCACGCTCACCAGAGCGGCGCGTGTCAGATGCAGATCCATTTCCAGATGGCTACTTCGGTCTAAAATGGCCGGCAGCCAGTGCTTCGATTCGGGATGGTTGTTCTGCAACGAGTTGAACAGAAAGCAGCGGCCGAACGGCGTGATCATCGGCAGAAAGTACGTGCAGCAGTCGAACTCCTTATCCGCCAATGTGCAGCGGATAAACAGATCCGAGCAATTGAAGCCAAACTGCAAGAAACCCTTCATAAGTATTTCCCATTGATGCAATACATTGTCCAATGTACCCTTAACGATAAATTCCGATAGTCCGTCTTGGGGCACTTGGCGCACTTCTCGCATTGCTCATACGGCTGACAGCGAACAAACATTCCCGTCGTGTACTGATAGGGGAAGAGTACAAAGGACAAATAGGACTCCACCTCCCAGTTGTAGGGATCGTTGAGATCCGTACCCAGGCTGAGAGAAATTTGCAGATACATGCCGGCACACGCCTCTTTCTAAATGTCATACCTCTCCACATATTCCTCCACATTGCGGGGAAAGTCGGTCTTGAAGCGCAGTTCGCAAACGCTGATCGTTGGGAATTTCACCTTGGCAAATGGCGAGAGACTCTCGTGGACAATGCTGACGGCGCGTGAGGTGAAGTCGCGCTGATATTGACTTATGAGATGATAGACTCCCACGGTCGACACGATTATGCAGAGCAGCCAAAAAAGACGCTCCGTGAAGTGCAGGCTGCAACCAAGCGAAGCGTTAGCTGAATATGAAGCTCTCACCTTACCTACTTATGATTGGCCATGTAGGAGAAGCCCGCCAGACTGCAGCTCTGACAGTACTCAGTCACAACGTCCACAAATCTCCAGCCCACCGCCTTCCAGTTGGTCTTCACTCGGGACTTTTCCTGCTTCATCGTCGTCCGATTGTGCCCAGCGTCGATCGCCAGCTAACTGAGTGGCGCAGCCATGTTGTGGCTTTTATATACATTTTAATTTTGCTCCATTTTGCTGGGCCTGTGTTTGTGCTGCGGCGGCTTAATTGCATGTACGGCTGCTTGTTTCAGCCATTGGCCTTGGCTTCCGTTTCCGCCTCGGTCGCCCTGGCTCTGACTCCGCCTCCCGCTCCGTCTGCGTTGCGCTCACACTGCACACTGTGGCTGGGTTCGCTGCACGGGAAAGCTCTTAATTGGTATTTGCTTTGTGCAGGTGTCGCAATAAGGACTTAAGTCCACACCCACACAACATGCACCCTTGTGCGTAAATATATATGACTGCGTATGCATATAAGCAGGCACTCGAAATTGTTATTTTAAAGCGGCGAAGTGGGTTTAACACAGGCGACAGGCGACATGCGAGTCACCTATAAATTGATCGATATAAAATGCAGAGGAACTGAAAAGATGACAAAAACAAAATAATGGAAATTAAATTAAAATTTTTACAAAATATCATTACCTTAAATATTTTTAAATATTTTAAATACTTTTTCATTTATTAAATTGACAAAACTTTTAACATCTATAAACTTGAAGTGAAGGTCTAAAATTTTAATAAAAAAAATATAGTTAAAAAAAAAAAAATATATATATATATATATATATATATATATATATATATATATATATTAATAATACCAATAATAATACAAAAATAAATTATAGGATTGTGTTCCCTTTGAAGGTATTTATAACGAAAAGAAATATAACAATATTTTTAATATTTAATAAAAATTTATTAGTAAATATATAAACTATTTTTAGTACTCTCGAATAAGTAATATAAATAAAGAAATAAAAATGCAATTAAACAAGTCCAAAAGTCAAGCTAATACATAGCTTTCCTCTTCATGCACATCGTTAACTACATTAATTATTGCGATTAAAATGCTTCATAAACACGTTGCCTGCACATACCTAGCTAGAATGAATGCATGGGAACTTGCAGCCAGCTGTGCCAGTTAGCACGGCCATAATTCGTAAAGTTTTTAACGCCAGCAGCGACTCAAAACTCCTGCTCAATTACGGCCGCCAGGCAGGTGGGTGGGCTGGCAGTCGGGCAGGCAGGCAGGCGGGCAGGTGGGTAGGTGAGCAGGCGCAGTAGCAGCGCCACCGAATGCACCAAGTTATTAGACAAAACGAGTGAATGAGCGACCCATTCACAGCGAATACCCAGGCCCAGACACCCACTGAAACTCAAACTGGAAACTCAAACACTCAACGTGACGCATGCATTAAATGTAGTCAACATGTTTTTGGTGCTCAGAACTCGACGCCAAATTAGAATTATGCAATTACGACTCATTTACGTTGTTTGCAGTCTGGTGGAAAACACTTAAAAACAATTAGAGTGCTTATTGAAATTTGAAACGCTGCAGCGGTGCCTCGCTGACAACGTGCCGCATGCCGCATGCCGAATGCCGCTTACCACATGCTACATGCCTCACGCAACATGCAATGTGTCCCATGCAAAACTAATGCAAGTGTTTTAATTATTTATGCGACCAAACATGACGTTAAATTGTTCTTCATAATCACACTGAGCCAATCAGAATTCAGCCAACGCCCGCAGACCATTTTCACCTCTTGCCTCAAATGGAAAAAATAAATATATACATACATACGATATATATTTATAAAGGAATTCACTGCAATTGTTGTGCTACTGCTAGCCCGTGGCAATTGTAACCCTTTTAATTTATTGCCCAACGAGCCAAGAATTTTTGTAAAAATGTTGGCTATTACCACAGCCGAAAAAATGGGGAAAATATGTGTAAATCAATCAATACATATTTATATATATATTCCATTTATTTTTTAGGCTTTTTATTGGAGAACAATTAGCCATGAATTAATAATGACATAAAACTTAAATAGTTAAATATTTCACTGAGAAGAATGCAGAAACTTAATGCGCACTTATTGCTGAGATATCCATTTGAAGTTGAAATAAAGCCAAGTTAATTAACTCACCCTTCAAATTATTTATTTGCCCGCATACAAATCTGCATCTGACAGCCTGCTCGATAAAACATTCACACTTAATAATATCATTTAAGCAATCTGTGGGCTGTGCCCGCTCTCAATGGAACAAAACACTTATTATATACATATACGCCCCTCCCTATATAGCCATAGAGTATTATTTTGTTTTATTTCTGCACTCGCACTAACAGGTTTATTTTTCTGGGAGTGCGACACCAGTCGCATTGAGTGCGAATAAAGTTGTTAAATATTTCTCATTGGTTTTTTTCGGATTTTTTATTTTTTGTATTTTTGCATATTGTTGAAAGCACCAAAAATGGGGAACAAGACATTTAAATAAAACCAAAATGCAAAATATTTATGCAACAATAAATAAGAGTGAAATAAATAAATTGCGGCAAATTAAGACTGCAAAAACAAGAGCTGTAGCCTGAAGAGAATATACTCTTATAAAATACGGAATGTCAGAATAATATTGTATTGTTATTATTGTATTAACAAAAAAAAAAAAAACAAAAAATAATAATAATAATAAATAAATAAAAAATAATAATAATAATAATAATAATAATATTTGTATTTTTTTTTTTTTAATAAATACTCAATTAATATTTATTTATATTGGTGTATTGAAATATGAATATTTTGAATACAAATAATTAAAGTCGATTGTTGCCAACGAATATTTATTCAAAGCTCTTTTTTTATTATTATTAGCAACGCTATTTTTTTATTTTTATTATTTAAAAAAAAAAAAAAAATGTTTTCTTAAAAAAAATGAAATTTTGATAGAAATATTATTTAAAACAATATTTATTGATGCCACAATTTTAATAGGGAATCTAACTATATTTGAATAAGCAGAAATACCTCCAAGCAATTATTTTCAATTTCAATTCGTCGCCTATTTGTTGGATAAAATTGCTTAGAGTTTTTCGATTTTGATTTGGATGAGGGAACGAGTGGGTCACAATGTTGTTCTTGTTGTTATAGTGACCACAAATGCTGTCCGTGAAGAGTCAAGAGGCGAGATTGAAGAGCGGAGAGTCGAGAGTTTGCTGGTCTGATTTTTGGCTTTTGTTTTGAAATCAGTTTCTATGCAGTTTATTTGCATGTGGCAGCTCGATGCGTGGCAGCAACCATTTTGCAGGTGTATCGATAAAATGTCAGGCGCAATAGCAGCCGCAACCAACATTGACAACAACAGACGACAAGGCAATTTAAATACTAACATGTGTACGAAAAGAGTCGGCAGACAGCGGGCGGTGGAGCGGAGCCAAGTGGCATGAGTGGCGAGCTGGAGTCGTGGGAGAGGGGCTGCGTCTGTGGCTGCTGCTGATGTCGACACACAATTAACTTGAAAATACTCCAAGCCATGTTAAGTGTCAATTAGCTGGCATCAGCTAAGCGCCATGCATACGAAATCAACCAAAATGTAATCAAGAAATATTATTTACATTTTACACAACGGCGCGAGCGAGGTATTTGATGATTTTCAGAAACTTTGGGATAAACTATCAAGTACAGCGTGGATTGAAAAATTTATTAGCTGGAAGTTCAAGGCCTTAAGCCGCAACTTTGGCAAATATTTAACATTCACATGTGCCAGCACCGCACTCAAAATAGTTTTTAGCTTTGCTAAGCTGGGCAGATAAGGTTTGCCCCCCTGCACACGTAGGCCATTGAGAAATCAATGCTGGCGCTGTGCCCCCTGGCGTTGAACTCACATAATTTGCCAGCATTTCATCTAATAAATGAAATTGATTTTGGCCAGCCGCACTAACCAAAAATGGGCAACCGCAATAAACGAAATCGAGAATCAGTAAAAATCAAAATGTGAATAGGTAAAACATGAATGCCCAAATATATTATGCAGCCACAAACAATAAACGTGGCTAACAAAAATGACAGCAACAAAAAAGTTGAAACAGGAAAAATCGTGTTCAAGTGCCACGTTTGGTCGTCTGATCGACGGGACGGCAGCATTGGGTGCCAACTGTCGCTTGGCTAGGGCCATGCTTCACGTCCCCATGCCCAATGCCCCACGCCCCCTCTTGTCACTTTTCCAGCCCGCCTCGACTGTCTGGCAGGCTTGTGCAAACAAAATGTGGTTGCTGCTTGTGTTTTTACAGGCTCTGACAATATTGCAACGTGAAAGAACAACAAACAAATGCCGCCCCTACATGAATATTTGTCAGGGCCTGCGCCGCTGTCAACGGCACGTAAACAATTGCCAGACCAATTTCTGGAATGGGACGCGAACGGGCAACGGGCATCTCGTTTGCATGCCACTGCGCCCAATCGGGTTTGCCCAATTGAAGGTATTAAGGACAAGCAGAAGAAGAAAGCAATGCAGATGCAGCAAGGAGTAAAATGGCACTAACCGTGCAATAATCATAACAATAACAACTGCAAACCAAAGGCTGGCCACAATGTTGCTGCAGCAACGGTGGCAACAGTTGCCAGCAATATCAGCGATAAAAGTTGTAGCAATTATCATTTGAAAGTGCATTGTTACAGTTGTCAGAAGCGGCGCTCAAGTGGCTGCTACGGCAGCAACATTACCAGCAACAGCAGCAGCAGCAGCAGCAGCCGGCAGCAGCAGAAACAATGCGAGACACGACAGCAACAGCAACAGCAAGAGCAGCTCGTGCCGGCAACAGCCACAACGACAACAACAACAACAGCAATCGCAACAAACAACTTGTCTACGTCAGCACTGTGAGAATTAATATGCAGAAACTGCTGCAATTGCAATTTGTTGTAAGCGCTTGAAGAAACAATGAGGATGACGCCGCCGTTGAAGAAATATTTTACATATTGTGGCATAAATTTCCATGATTATCGTTGAAGAATATCAATTAGCTGCGCGCATTTCAATAGCTCGCCCAAGCCATTGTCTAATGTGGAGCAGGCGCACATAATGAGTTATAGAATTGTCATTCACATGCGATTAAATTGAATGAATTATGGTTAAGTCAACGCTGCATTTCAGCACTGCGGCTTGAATAACAAATGCGCATTAGCGCATTCGATAGCTCTGTGATGGATGCGACGAGATTCCGTGGAAAGAAAGCTAAGCGAAGGCGGCAGCCAAAATAAATCAAGCTAATTATTTATTTAGACAACTTTTGATATGAGAAATCGATCGCATTGGAGTATTTCTAAGTAATATTTGTAGCAGTTCAATAACATTGGATTTCTCTGACAAATTGTCCAGCTTTAGTTCCTTTATATGATAGTAAAACTGGGATATCATAGAAAGAAATTGTTAGTTATATTGTATATAATGAAGATAGTATTGATAATATTATACAACTTTAACGTTTCTAGAAATTCGAAAATATCCAATGTCATTAAGTCGAAAAAAATATAAAAAATGAAAATGTATGATAAATAAATAATTAATATTTAATAATATTTTTGTGATCGGCTTTAAGAGAAAAACGCCTTTTGGAAGTATTTTATCAATATTTGTTAAAATTCAGCTGGTCATAGTATGTCGCTTTTAATTAACAAAGAAAAATATAAAATATATTATAAGAGCTCTACTCTAAAACTTCTTTGGCAACCTTGAGAAATATGGAATGAAATTAAGCTTCAGCTATCTAGCCAGAGTTGTCAAAACAATTAAAGCAATTAACCTGATACCAAAATGTGGAGCTGTGTGCGTTTTAATATTGCAGCCACATAAATCTTTTCATTAAAGTTCAATTAATCAAGAGCTTCCTGCCATAGCGCATAAATCTCATAGCGCACAAAGTGCAGCAAGAGTAGCAGACAACAGCTAGAGATACAATTAGCAATGCAGTCAAGGGCGCACACGCACACACGCACAGACACACACACAAACACACATTGCCGTTCCAGCTATTTGTCACCATTTTGTGGGACGCACACACAGGCCAAGCAAATGTGCAATGTGTTGTACTTACAACGATATTTGCCACGCCCACAGCCTATGGCACCGTGCGCTGGCTGCCGCCCACAGTCCACAGTGCTGGCCGGACAGGTAATAACAGCGTCTGCCAGCAAATATTTACATTGGAGATGCGCACGTGACCAGCTCGTGAGCTCGTGAGCTCGTGGCAGTCACGCCAGCAGCTCAGGCACGCACACGTGCTATGACTGACAGAGTGCAGCCAGCTCGTTGCACTCTGCAGCTACTCTGCAGCTTGCATCTCTGCTCGAGCATTCACTGGGCTGGGCTGACCACCAAGCGTTTTGCAGCCAAGTTAAACAGAACTCCAGAAGGGACCGAGACAATGTCCTTGGTCAGGTGCACTGCATGCCATGGGCGTGGCTGTCGAGCGGTGGGCGTGCTGTTTGTGCTTCTGCTGGGCAATTAACAAGCAATAAAAGCAAGCAGCAGGCAGCTGGCAGCGGGCACCAGGCAGCGTTGATAAATGTTTTGTCACTTAACAAAAGTGCCAGGCATGCAATTAAGAAAAATAGATTTCGTAATGCCCAATTGAATTTAACTACAGACTGATTGACTGACAGCGGTGGGCGGGGCGGGGGTGGCACGTCTTGTGGGCACGTCGTTTGCTTGAACTTTTGCCAAAAATGAAAAAGTTCGATTCGCTTGCACTTTGCAGCCCAAATGCGGCAGTCAACACCTGAGCAACTTTTTGTTGAGTTTATGAATGGAAACTGAGTCAGCAGAAGGCGGCAGTCAGCAGCCAGCAGCCAGCAGCCAGCAGCCAAAGGCAGCCAAAGGCAGCGTGGGTGGTCGCCAACTCTAAATGCAAATTAAAAAGCCAAAGCCAAAGCCAAATGCAAGTGCAAAAAAGTGTTTCACGACTTACGGGCGCATTCATTGACTGCAAATCGAAACGTGCGCCAGCCACGCCAACGCCAACGCCAACGCCAAAGAGACAACTGTAACGGAGTAACGGAGTGCGACGGCAACGGCGGGAGCGGCGTCAAAGCCAAAGTGACGCCAACGCCATTGACAATTACCAGCTGCTGGCCTCCTGACTACCTGACTGCCTCTTTGGCAAGGTTATGGCCCAGAGCCGCGCAAATATTTGGCATGCCAAGCGACAAAAACAGAGAGAACAAAAATGTATATAACATTGCATTACGCATACGCAATGTACGCCCAGGCAAATTTCAACAAAGGAAATTACTGAGTGAGAAAAATAAATTGAAATATGCGGACCAAGCGGCTTACTTATGACGAATCCACAGTGCACAGTGGTCATCAAATGCAATTTAATATTTTCGTTGCATGTTTAACTCGTCTACAATATAATAATTTACTATTCTCTAATACATATATTTATTAAAACACATACATATATATGTATATTATAAAAAAAAAACTTAAAAAAAACAAATTTTTGTAAATATTTTCGCTTCACTGTGCGTAGGTAGTGTTAATATTTTACATAGTCACCCCACAGTTTAAAATAATTGCCTTTGGGTGGTCGCACTCCCGCACTCCCCGCTCCGTATCAGCCCATAAATGCTGTACTCCAGTGCGCCCCGATGGGAATCTTGAATGGCCATCGCAGCTAAATGTCACATGCATATAAGCGGAATTATGACAAGCATTTTAACGACTGCCACTGATAGGCGCCTGTGGGCTGGGCGATATGGCAACGCCGCGGCTTACGCTGCCCGTAAGCCTATAAAAACGAACGCGAAATTGAAACCCAAACAACGAAGCCTCCGCAACAGCATCAGACCACGCCGCCAACCGCTGGCGAAATGAAAATGCGACAAACGCATGGCCGATGTACGTGAGATTGCGCCTCTGTTAATTGGCAAAAATTGGCCAAGTTCGCCAGGGAGGGGAATACGAGAAGGAGCCGAGCAGTGAGGCCACAGGATACAGAGCAGCGGCAGCAGATAGGAGGCGACCGGGCAACTTCGCTCTGGCATGTACATAAGTATTTATGCGATAATGCGTAAATTTTAATGAAAAGCAAAAAAATGAAGGCAAAAGAAAGAAAAAGCAAAATATTTGCTTTGCGGCCCCCGTAAAGTATGCTGGCGCAGGAGCCGGGCCATCCGCAGCGCGTCTGTGCAATCGCCTGAAAGTTGATTTAATGAAGATTTCATAAAATGGCGTCGCCGTCAAGTGTCTGACATGTGGAAATCTGCGAATTTATGTGGCACGCACGTGCGCTGCGGTCTAGTCATGAGGCTGCTGCGCCATCCAGCGTTGCTTTAATTGAGTGGATCTGCTAAGAGCTTCACGGCAAAGGCGAGTGAAATGAGATGTAAAACTAAACAAAAAAGAAAGAACTGTATGCACAGCTAAGTAATCTGCAGCTGACGTTCCATCTCAAGTTTCAGGAGTTCCCTTTGGCGTCGCTGGGCGGCCCTATTGTCGATGTACATCTGCAACTCCTGGGGCGGCTTAAAGATGGTCCTGTGAAACGGAAAACTTCATAAGTGGTGAAGAAATCATAGTTCGATAGGCCAAAAGCAAATTCCCTTATAAAGCAAACTCTATGGGAATCTCTGTTAGCTATAATACTCACTCGCATTTGCCGCAAATGGGAGTATACTTGCAAAAGACTGAAATGGTCAAAGCAGGCATAGGTAAAAGGATGCAAGGCTTAGGCTGCAAGGAGACTACCCACCCGCCGTGCAGCTGCTGCACACAAATCCCATTTCGACAAACTTGCTGTGGCAGAAGCACATTGCGCGCAGATCCGCTTGGGGCTGAATCGGGTAATTAAGATGCTGGCGCACATCGGGCGAGGCTAGAAACAGGCCAAGCAGGACCCCGCTGAGGGTGTCAAAGTTGCTGGTCGAAAAGTAATAGCCGCCGGTTATGTCAGCTGCATGCCGCATCATGTACGACGACTCCAGCTCCAGGGCGCACACATCAATGACCACGCCCATTCTGGCCGCGACCTGAAAGACATTCATTTGCATAGCGGCCAAAGGTATCGGCGGCTCCTTAGAGCCGGTGACAATCAGAATGCGACCACGGATATGCGCGACTTTGGCGACCTCACGTCGACAGCGACTTAGGTAACTTAGGACCATGGCCACGGTGCCAGGCAGCAGAGCAGTCACCGTCTGTTCCTCCTCCGCTTTGGTTTGGCGCTTCATCACGGTTATATCCTGAGATATCAGGTTAAACAGCCTCAGCCTGGTGAGACTCTCCACAACGGCCAGCTCCTCCAGCTGGGAGTCGTTGTCCTTCGTCGGGTCTATCAGCTTTTCGGGATAGATGACATTACTGCAAACGATTGGCCATTAGACCGTCGCATCGCACTCGATCCCTTCGACTTACACGGCATAGCTGGAGCAGGACCATATGACCAAATCGTTCTCGCTGCTCTGCAGCAGGTGCGCGTTGCCGAACATGGTGATAGAGCACACAACCTTCGTGAAGAGGTCAAGGTCACGCTTCACATAGCTCTGATTGGCATCATAGTCCACAACGATGATCAGCATGTTCTTCTCCGGCAGCCCTGTGTGGCAGCAGATCTTCTTACCTTCCGGCTAGTGTGACAAATATATGTATATACAGCTCACCTGAGCCCCTGAGTGATCTGCGGCACCCGTGTCTAAGATGCTTGCGTTGCTGCTGAGCATCCATTTTACGAAACTGATTTCGCTCAACTCAAACAATAGCTCCAGCTGCGACAGTTGATAGTTCCGAGCATTAACTAATGTCCTTTAATTTATCAGTAAAGGTCTCGATTGCTGGGATTTCAATTCACATTAAAGTCAGTTTGACAAAGGCTTCAAGGTATCAATTTTAAATTCAGACTCAAATTCCAGATAAACAATTTAGATATTTCACTACTTATTTAAATTGCTTGGTCGATTTAACTGACTGTAATTTTAATCACTTAGCCAAGAAGTCGTAATCCGTTTATTAGCATATGTTGAGGATCGTTGCATGAGACACCTCATCTGCATGCGCCTAGAATCACAATTGAACAATGCATTGTTACAACATGACCACACACAAGCATTTTCGCGCCCGGGCATGCCACAGCAAACACCCGCCACAGCGGACAAGAGACAGTGTTGCATAATTATGCAATTTGGTTATGAGTTGCTGTGCCCAGCAGCCAGGCAGCCAGGCAGCCAATGGTTAGTGCCGTCGATTTTTGGCGATTTAACGGCTGATTTGGCTTTTTTAGTCGATTGGCTCAAATCCTTTTTTAGGCAAATTAACCGCGAGACAAAAAAAAAAAAACAAAAGAAGTTATGAACAGCTAAGCGAAAAAACAAAAATAGAAACACACAAGACAAGACAACACGACGCAAAATTATGAACGTGATTAATTCATAGATGGTGGCGCTTAGCCATTGTTTTTGGCCATGTTAAATGCATTGCACGATCCACGACGCGGGGTCCAGCCGGCCCCGAGGGGCCAACCATGTCGAGCTGGCCTGAGGTTGACATCCACCAGCTGAACTCCAGCCAAAAGCTAAATATGATTATGTGCGCTCGATTTAATCTCAGTCGATTTATAAACACCGCCCCGCACCCCCAACCACGACGCAAGCTCAAGACGTTGCCATACTCGTCGACTAACTGCTGCTTTTTTCCATTTTTTTTTCTTTATAATTTTTTATTGATTTTTACAAACGACATCGCAATAGCACAGCCAGGCAACATATGTGACCAGTTGCTGTGGCTGCCAAGCACATTAAAAATGAAGAGATTTTCCTTGAAAATTATGCCACCATACAAACATGTGTGTGTCTGTGTGTGTGTCTTTGTATTTTGGTCAAAACGACTTTGTGCTCAAAATTGGAAACCAAAATCTGTAAGAAAAAAAAAAAAAAAATGCCACGCAGCAACAGCGTGAGTAAGTCAGACAGACACCCACTTTTCTGATACTCGCACTCGCACTCACACTCATACTCGCACTCTCACTCGCACTCGCACTCATACTCGCAGTTCAGGCGGCTGCTGCATGTAGTTGGCGGATTACGAGTTGCCACGGAGCCACAGCTGGAAGTAGTCAACGGACCAGCGGACAGGCGGACTACACTCGACTACAACAGCAACGACAACAACAACGTTAACGATGACAAAAAATTGGCTACTTAATTTGGTAATAACAATAATTACGCCTGACTGACTAACCGCTGACCAGCAGCATCAGTGGCCCGTCTGGCCTGGCCAAGACCAGCTTTAGCTTCAGCTTCAGTAAAAAAAAAAAAAAAAAAAAAAGAGCGACAATTTTATATTGCCGTTAAGAGCAGTCAATTGAATGCTCGGACTTTTGGCAGCATGGCAAACTGGGAGGGACGGTGCTTTAGTGGTTAATCCGCTATTAATTAACAATTAACAAATATGAGCTAGACGCAAATTGAGCTTTTTTTTGTCAAAATTTGAATCGTTTGTGGAGAGTTTGGCATATGATTATAAAGAGATGGCTTATATTTGATTTTATATGCACATATATTTATTTAGCTATGAATTGCAATTCTCAGATGTAGCCTAAAGAGAAAGACAATTTACTTCTATTTAAAATATTACAATTTATTTTTATTTATTATTTACTCAGCATACAATTTACATTGAAATTATATATTTAATTTTATATTACAATATTTTTATTTTTATTTAATATTTAATCAATTTACAAATTACGTATGTGTTCATATGATTATCAAACTGGTTCAGGTGAAAGCCAACTAGTTAAAAAATATGTTAATAATTAATAAAAATGTTATATTATACATATATAACATTTATCATTTATATTAAGAGAGCTGCTAAAGTAGTCACAATTTTCCTAACAATGCAACTTTCCATTGTAACAGACAGAGAAATACTTCCTTAATATCCTAGAGTATTGGCTAGTCAACTAGCTAGCTGAGCGCATTTCTGTCTTGTGCGCGCACGCTCATTTCAATTAAAACGTTTAAAGATAATCAATTAATAATTTTTAAGCTACTGTGACAACGTTGCCTCGACTGTTGCTGCTGCTGCCGCTGCGATACGGCTGGCTCTGCTGAGTCAGCGCCAAGCTCAATTAGGTGCAAAGACATTTTGAGCCGCCAGCGAGTTGTTGCGAAGATTTACAGTAGATTTATTGGCCAGACGCTTGGGCCAGTGCGAGCAGCAAGTGGTTAGCAGTGTCTGGCCTAATTGGCGCTTGAATATTGATACTGCTGAGCTCAGCTGACTGAACAGCCACTTGACTCACACTCACACTCACACGAACATCCAGAGCAGTCGCATTGAAAAGCCAAGCTGATCCAATCGACTTATTGACTGCACATTGGCGGTGTCTGATATTTATCGAACTTAACGATGCTGACTATTTTTGGCAAATTTTTCACATTCGAGACTCATAATTCGTGCGATAATTTACACAAAATTAGGCTAGTGTCTCGCCAGCGATCCTTTTAAAGTATTCCCCGCAGCTGCTCACAGAAATTCAATTGCAATAAAAAAATAAAAAAAAACAAGTAAACAAACAACAAGAAAATAATTGCAGATAATAAAGAATAAATAAAAAGCGGCACAGCCATTGCGTTTCCCACGCCAATTAGAATTATCGTCATATGAGTGATATTTGCTTCGCAACTGAAAATAATTGGACAGCGACACAGAAGAAGCAGAAGAAGCAGAATGAAAACGAGGGAGAAACCATTTGGAAAAACTGTGTTTTTAAAATTCAATTTACGCTGTGCAAATTGCCCCCGCAACGCAATACGCTTATAATTTGCATCACAAAAGTTGGCCATGCTGCCAGATAGCACGGATACACATAGATTGGCAACGCCGCGCCGTTGCGTATAATTTGTGCTAACAAAACTTTTGCCATAAAATGTGCGTGTGAAAGCCATAAAAATGAGAAGCTGCCCAGGCTGCATCTACTGTGCTCCTCATTGCGGCTAAAATATAATTAATGTGCGGCAAGTTTATCCAGCGCTCTTCTTCTTGGCTTATGACCCTGTCCAGATTGCTCTCTAATCTGCGGCTATCGAAAAGTAAGTATTTCAAATGAAAAGCCACTTCAGCCTCAGCCTCAACCTCAGTCTCAGTCTCAGCCAGCGCGACGAAGAAAGCAATTAAAACTCCAATTAGAATATCATTAAGCTGCGGTCGCGACTGCGGTCAACAATTAAGAAGTGATAAACGCCAAAGGTGCAGCCTAATATAAGAACCATAAATTAAGGAGAACTTTTCTAAATAACACAGGGATTAACAATAGCAACTTAATGAACTCATAAATGCAAACAGAGCCAAGTGGTTTATAAATCAAAAGTAAATTTGATATAGGGTTAATTGTAAATTACGTAAGTCGCTTGCTTAGCTAATGGGAAAAGGGAGAGTTAACAGTATTTTGAAAAAATATATAACTAAGAAGTTTTTCTTATTCAGAATGAAAACGTTAAGCTGAGTAAGAGGAGCGAATCACATTAATTCATCCACACGCCTTCTTCTTCGTGGACTACAAAATGAATATTTAATTATTATTAATTATGTTTTTTATTTATTTTTTTTTTTTTATTTATTTATTTACTTTTTTTCCCCAATAGAATTGAATATTTTTTAATCAAATTTCTTGAATGAAATATTTATTGTATTTAATTCATAAATGTATAATAAAACATTTATTTATTTATTTATATGAAACACTTTATTTTTAATCAATTTATGGCACACAAAAATGTTGTGTCTTACATTTTTTTCATACTTTTCAAACTTAAATTGACCAATCCGTTTACCTTAGTTGCTGCCGTCAGTTGAACTGCGTACACTCGATGTCTGGCTTTAGTTTAAAAAATTTGTTTGACTGATATCCATAGGGTTCCAAATTTTGTGTAAGTAACAGAATGACGACATATTTCTACTATCCGACAAAGGAGGTGCAGGAGGAATTGTCCTGCATCGCCAAGGCTCTAGTTGCGCCCGGCAAGGGAATCATTTCCGCGGATGAATCGATATCGACTATGGCCAAGCGATTTCAAACAGTTGGCGTTGAGAATACCGAAGAGAATCGGCGCTTGTATCGCCAGCTGCTCTTCACCACGGACCCCAAGATATCGGAGACCGTGTCGGGCGTACTCATGTTCCACGAGACCCTTTACCAGAAGACCGACGGCGGGCAGTCGTTCGCCGAAGTGCTGCGCAAGAAGGGCATCATTCCAGGCATCAAGGTGGACAAGAACTCGGTTCCGCTCTACTGCTCCATGGACGAGTTCACCACCCAGGGCCTGGATGATCTGCATTTGCGCTGTGCTCAGTACAAAAAGGACGGCTGCGACTTTGCCAAGTGGCGCTCGGTCATTAAGATTGATAGGAACACGCCCTCCTATCAGGCCATCATGGAGAATGCCAACGTTCTGGCCCGCTACGCCACCATCTGCCAGTCGCAGCGCATGGTGCCCATTGTGGAGCCCGAGGTGCTGATGGTGGGGGACCACGACTTGGATCGCTGTCAAAAGGTGACCGAGGCCGTGCTGGCTGCCGTCTTCAAGTCCATGAATGATCACCACGTCTACTTGGAGGGCCTGATCCTCAGCCCCAGCATGGTGACTGCTGGCCAGAACAGCAACAAGAACAACACGCCCGGCGAAATCGGACTGGCCACCATTTTGGCTCTGCGTCGAACTGTCCCCCCCGCTGTGCCCGGTAAGCGCCAAGTCAGTACTTGAAATGCAGTCAACTCGAGTCTGAAATGCGTCTTTCACCTGCAGGCGTAATGTTCTTATCGGGCGGCATGTCCGAGGAGGAGGCCTCCATTAACCTGAATGCCGTCAACAATGTGCCGCTGTGCAAGCCCTGGGCTCTGACCTTTGCCTTCGGGCGTGCCTTGCAGGCCTCGGCTCTGCGATCCTGGGGCGGCCGGAAGGACAATGTGCTCGCAGCCCAATCTGAGCTGATTAAGCGCGCCAAGGTAAGCTCCTGATCGCACTTAATTGCATGGCAAACTTTGCTTTATGTCAATGTATTTAATTGCAAAGTTAATGCAGTCCCATTCGCCATCACAGCCAATCGATATAAAGAGCGTTAGCAGCAGTAACTTGTTTAAACAATTAACGTATTGCTTAATTATTCAACAGGCGCATAGTTTGGCCAGCATCGGCAAATACATACCTGGCTCCATAGAAGGCACAGCGGGCGGCGAGAGATTACTGGTCGATGCATATGAAATGTGAGCTCCTCCTGCTCGGATATGGGTTAATGCAAACAACGGGCGCCACCTCTCCAATCATGAAGTTACAGTTTGTTATTGACATAAGTAAATATGCACAAATACATATACATATACATATGTGCATTCAGCTGCATTTCGGAGTGACTGCCCCACTGTGTGGCATTGATGACTGCCGCTTGGCCGCAGGCCACATGTTCGCCGCTCGAGCCGCTGCTCGACATCGGCGGGCAACAACTCGAAATATTGTTAACAAGCGTGCAAAAGAGCAAAGAGTAGCTGTGGCAGCGCCAGCAGCACAACACGACTTCTGTTAACTGCAAAGTGTCGCATTAATCCGCGGAGATTACCAGACGCAGCCACATGGCCAACACGCAGCCAGCGTCGTGCTGCGGCGCTGCTGCACTGCAGCTTAATTAACGCAAACGCAAACGCATGCCAAAAGCCAGCCCGAGTCGAACCGACCCGCCAAACCGTGAATGGCTACGCGCTAGTGAACCAGCTGGCCAACTATTCAGCTTAATCAGCCGCCTCACTCTGATGCGTGCGTATCCGAGAGTGTATGCTTGGCAGCTCCGCGCTGGGCTCTGGCTGTGGCTCTGGCTGTGGCTGTGGCTCCGGCTCCGGCTCTGGCTCTGGCTCGGGGCTGAGCTCTGGCAACAGTGTCATGTTGCTGGCAAATTAGTCAGACCCACATGGCCCCTCTGGGCTGAGTGGCTGAGTGGGGCCTGAGCCGAGTGGGGGCCTGGCAATAATTAAAATTAAAGCACTGACTAAGTTATGGCCGACTCGTGCCACGCCTCGCATCGTTCGCCCATCGCTGCCTCATAACAGACACGCACAATTTTATTCATACTCTGCTCCTTGGGCAGGGTATGATTGGCGGCAGCAAATGAAGTTGAAATAAAATTATTTAACTAAAATTATACATCCAAATATTTATTTTAATTGTTTATATTGCCTAAAATTAAAACATTCTCTAAGGAGCCTCTTATATATTATATATATACACATTTATAAATAAATAATTTTTGAAATTCTTCTATTTTTAATAATTTTTTTAATAAATAATTTAAAAAAAAAAAAATAAATTAAATTAAAATTAATATTAAAATTAACTTAAAGCTTTAGCGAAAGAAAATGCTCTAAAGAGTCAAATATATATTCTTAAGCATGTTTATACCAATAAATAAATATATATTTATACTTTAATATATACTTTAAATTTATGAAAATTAATTTCTATCTTGTCAGAATTTAATTCCTTTTTAGTTATTTTATATTCACATAAATGTTGTTCACTTTACCTATGGATATTCATTACAGAACATCTCTTAGTCGACTTGGTGCTCTCGCTTTCTTGCTGGTTATCACCTGCTGCTTGCAACCTGTGCGACAACTGAGTTTTGTGGTTAATCCAATCGCCGTTCCCAATCAGGCCAACGTGAGCAGCATGTCATGTTAATTGCGTCGCCCTATATATGTATGTATATATACGCAAGTGTGTAACTGGCTGTGCGTGTCTGTCTCTCTCCCTCTCTGTCTCTCTCTCTCTCTGTCTCTCTCTCTCTGTGTATCAGAGAGTGTAAATTGCCATTATGCTCATGTTTCCTTAATATGTAGCACATAGTCCACTGAGCAGCGAGCGGCACGCAACGCGTCAAGCCAATTAAAGCCAAATTAAAGCAGCCGTTTTTAATGATATGCAACGTTTTGTGCCGCCCCCTCTCGCCCCTCTCGCCCATGCTCTGATCAAGCTGCTGGCATACAGCTCGTCAGCACTTTTAATGCAGCTCTCAAGATTTATGGGCGTGCCGCCTGCTAATGTGTCGAACACACAAAGCCCAACTTCACAGCGCCGATCAGGCCCGCAGCTCGGCTGCCGGCACGCGTTTATGGACAAAGTTGCGAATAGATCAAAGCAAAAATGCCGTCAATTGCGACTTGGACCCGGTTAACGAGCTCGGTCTGTTGGCTGTTGGCTGCCGGCCTTAAGCGTTCACGGTTTAAATGCAAACAAATCGAGCGACAAGTGGGCGTGCGGCCCTGCCCCGGCTCTTAGACTGTGACTTGAGCATAATTAGAAATTTCCGGCTGGACCGTGGCGCCACGTTGGTTCTGGCGCAGAGCCGCGGCAATTGGGCGGCACAAATCAGTCAGCTGTCAAACGCTCGTTGATTAATTCGGTGTTAATAAACGCTTAGCCGCAAATCCTGTACCAGTCGCCGTCCCACAGCCCGGCCACGTCCAGCAATTAATGTACCATGGCGCATTGGCCAAGATGTTGTGACCAAACTGCCGGGCCAAACTTGGTCATAGAGCGTGAAAACGTTTTGCAGCGGTTGAGGATGCGCCGTGTGTTAATTGAAAGTTCGACTGACCATATAAGCGAGGTAGCCAAACTGACTCCCGCCACACACACACACACACACACACACACACACGGACAGAGACAGTCACTGACACACGCACAGACATAAGTTCAATTTGGTTGTCGGCTGATAGCCAAAAAACTTGCTGCCAACGACCATAAAAGGCCACACACGCGTCGCCGACTTACCTGCCTGGGAAACTGCCAACAGCAGCAGCAGCAGCAGCAGAAGCAGGAGAAGCAGCAGCAGAAGCGGCAGCTGACGCCAACTGAGGAGCTTTCCATGTGCCATATCATTTGCCCAAAGTAAGAGGTGTTTAAAATGCTAATTTGGACAATAGCAAATGGCAGGCCACCAACTGAACTCGGTTCAGCTGTCGCCGAGGTGAGCCAAGTTTCGTTTTTGTTGGCGTCTGACGTAATAAAGAACGAAAAGTTAACTTTAAGTTTAGCTAGCCCTAGACTGAATGCCATTTAAGTACTCAATTCAAAGTCATTTTATCGGGCTTGTTTGATCGGCTTGGCACAGCTTTCAGAATCAATTCGAAGTCTGCAGGGATTAGCCAGCTGAGTTTAAGTTACACCAAAAATTACTTATAAAATCAAAGAATTACAGCGATAATATGTTGTCTAGACTTGGGCTTTTTTTATGCCATTGTCCTGACCTACCTTACGCAAAATTCCTTTAAAGACATTAAAAAAAAAAAAATAAAACCACATTAAATTATAAGAATTTTATAAAGTAGTGCCTAAGGGAATTTAAATGTAGTTTTAAATTTTATATAATTTTTTATTGTAAAATCCCAGTTTCTAAAATGCAGCCATGTCACATCATTCCGTTTTAAACACCTTTTTGATATTTGGAACATTTTTGCTCAAGGCAGCTCAGCTGTGTGATAAGCTTTAAGAGTCATAAAAAGTAGTCGAGTGTATTTAGAAAAAAAACAAGTAAGAACGTTGCAGTCGGGCGTTACCGACTGCGGAATACTCATTCACATCCCATCAACAATTTAGTAGTTAAGTTTCGTTTTAATACTGTAGAATATACAGGTTTTTCCGATTTGCCACGCCCCAACTGGGCGTAGACACCTCATTTTTGGTCAGTTTTTAGAAAGAGATAACGTTACCCTAACTGCAAAGTTTGAATGCTTACCCTAAAAAAATGTGAAAATTACAGGGTATTTTTCTATATGCCACGCCCCTAAAGAGGCGTAAAAATTATTTTTGGGGAATCGATAGAGGAGGCTACCAGTAACTCAACTATCCAAATTTGAAGCTTCTAGCTATTATACTTTAGGAGATATAAACTTTTGCGGTTTGCCACGCCCCCTGTGGGCGGACATATATCCGACAAAACTTTTTGGTCTTGGGTGATCAGTCCGAGTATATATACAAAATTTGAGGTCTCTGCCATCAATAGTGTCCAAAATATAGGAGAATTTTAAAAATCACTATATCTTCAGGTCCGATTTGCCACGCCCCTAACGGGCGTAGACTTATAATTTATCTTCAGACTTTATAGAATCATACCATTAGCTGACGTGCAAAATTTCAGCATTCTAGGCTTACAACTTTAGGAGATATAGTTTTATCCGATTTGCCACGCCCCCAATGGGCGTAGATATATCCGCCATAGCTCGTGATCTTGGGTTGTCAACGCGGACCTACATACCAAGTTTCAGCTTTCTAGCTCTTCAACAAACATGATTTCTGGTATATGGGAAAATGCATTTTCCGATTTGCCACGCCCCTAGTGGGCGGATCGGGAAAATTTTAACACTTTATAAATCGGAGATATACACGAGTATGTGTTCCAAATTTCAAGTCTCTAGCTTCAATAGCGCCGAAATAGATTGCGTTCATACGGACAGACGGACAGACGGACAGACGGACAGACGGACGGACAGCAAGACGGACATTGCACAAAACCAATATACTGATTCACTTTCGTGAATGAGTATAAAAATCATTTTTAATATGCCAACCGATGGTGGATGTATGTAAATAATTTTGACTGCCAGCTGCTGCCATCCCATCAACGCGCTGGGTCAGCTGTCGCCGCAGCAGCTTCCTGGCCAGGCCAGGGTAGGCTCGGCCGCAGCCCCAGCCCGGGCTATAGCTACCAAAAATGTCAAAATGTCAATTCGAAAACGTTTAGGAAAAATCGTCTGGCTGCCCCGCCTGACTGTCAGCCGAATGTTTTGTTTTTGCTAGAGAAATAAAACAAACAAAGCAAAACGTAGCTGTGGCTATTGACTCCAGCTAGGAATAGAGAGGCGTGCCTGGGTCCAGTCCGTCAGTCTGTTGTTGTTTGGGCAGGTGGAGGGGCGTGGCTCTGTCGTAGTCCCGGTTGGTTTGGTCAGGTGTAGGCTCGTTGCAGTCGCTTACTTTTCCTTTATGCAAATGCCAATTGCAACTTTTTTACTTTTGCTTTGGTAAACAGATTGTGCAATGCGTGCAAAGTGGGGCGCGCCATTGGCAGATAGACAGATAGACAGATAGACAGATAGGCAGATAGGCAGATAGGCTTTAATAACTTGCATCTCAAATATCTCATCTCTGTGGAGCTAAGCTTCAGCTGTCACGGGGACAGTTTGTGCAAAGACCCCACCAGAAGCGATTGCCTCAAGATGCGTTTGCTTGACAATCGCACGACATTTCTGACAAATGCTGCTGACAAAAACTTCTCTGAAAACGTATTCCTATCTTTTTTTTTTTTTTCCTTGCTTGACAAGACGCCCGCTCAGACGTTGCATAGGCAAAGCATGTTGACATGTTGCAATTTTATGCAATTTTTTTTTCTTCAGCAGCATTGTGTGTGCAGTAGCCGAAAATATCAACAAAAAGAAAAACAGCGACTGAATAAACATATAAAATAAATAGAAAACAAAAACAACAAAAATAAAATAAATTATAGTCGCACAGCTTTACGACAAATTCAATGAAATATTTGCAATTTAAATAATGTTAACGGCCATTTTGCCTAAAATCACAAATTTTGGACAGCTGCAGCAGTTGCATCACAGCCCCTAAGGGGGCGGAGTCCGCATAATTGTCCACAGAGCCAACGTGGCGTATACTTAATGCCATTGGCAAATCAAATCAAATGTGTATTTAAATACAATGGCTGTGTTTATTCATCAGTGCCTCAAAAAAATTATTGTGTAAAAAGGTTTAAAATATCTATAAAAAATGTATATGTATAGAGGAGGATTTAATCTTATTTTATACATAAAAATATAATTATATTAATTACTTAAATATTTTTAGTAAAATGTTGCTTAATTAATACAAGTATTTCGGAAATTTTTCTTTTATATTTTAAACATGAGATAGTAATTATATATTCATAAAGTAATATATGTCGAGAGTTTCACAGCGCCTTTCATTCCGTTTGTTAATTTACAAAATATTTTTATATGCCCTGATTCAAAGAGACATTGCCAAAAGGCAGGACATAAAAATGATGAAATTAAAATATAAATAAAAGAAAAGTCTGCACGTACGCGCAAATGAAACACAGGTCGCGACTGTTGGAGGCGGTAAGGTCGCTCACACACACACACGCACGCAGCCTGTCATATAGACCCACAGCAAATAAATTCAATTTACAATGAAAAATGGCAGCGATGATGAAGATGGTGAGTAAAGGCGCTGGGAACAGGTGCGGGAAAAACTTTATTAACATTTTTCGCATGCTGCACGTGCGCATTGACAGCGTGGGCCGCGTATTTTACGCTTTTTAATGAAGTTTCATAAATTGCGAGAATCGAACGTTAATCAAATAAGGTGTGAGAGAAATCAAAAGCCTCGTCCGTGGCGCCTTAAATGGCCGCCGTGAAGCGACAAGCTGCAGACGCTGTCGCCACAATTGGCCGGCCGAATCTGTCAATAAATCAATTAGTGTAATATAAATCAAAAGCCGTGGAAATGAAGAAGTGGCCGCTGGAGGGCAGCCAATGGGACATTGTGATGTTTCTATTTCTGCGGCTTTAATTAATTGCAACAAATTTATGTTGGCCTGTCGAAAAACGTGGCCAACGGACACAATTAGCCAAATGACAAAACCAACACGACGCGACGCGATGCGACGCGACGCAACGGCCCATAACTCATGCCACACTTCGTCTATGTCAAATGTGGCCACCTCTCACTCTGTCGCTCTTGTCAGCTGCTGCTGTGTCGTGCAGCAGCGAGCACTTTTGCCTCAGTGGCCATAAATTCAACGCTTCCTTTGCACCATCCGCCGAACGCATTGCCAGCATGGCGACATAGCGGCATAGCGGCATAGCGGCTGCGTGTGCAACGGGGCGTATGCAAAACGCCAGCAAATGAGCCAAAACGCACGCAAAGTTTATGGCAAATGGCTGGAGGTCAACCGCTCTCAAAGAGCTCAAGCTCGCAATCCAATCCAAAGTTTATCGGCAACACTGCTCAACATGTTTTAATAATTAGCTGCCACAAGAGATGCCACGGATTTTCATCACTTGCTTAGCTTTTCTCATCCATCTTAATCACACAAAAGACGCCAACCGCTAAGACTTCTTAAGAACTCTTCTTTCTATTTTATTTTTTGGCGAGGTATTGCATCCTCAGAACTCTCACCAAACAGTAAGTGGTTAAAATCATTTATTAAATACAGAATTATTATATACCCTTTCCCTTTCTGCTTGCTATCTCTTTCATCTTTCTCCATTTAATTTCGACTTCAATTGCATAGAATCCAGTGTAATTTTGGTAAGTTGAACTTCTTTGGAAATTGTTTTCTACCCCAAATAATTTAGACATTTGACTAATGCGCCGCATTAGTTCTGCCAAAAATTTCTTAATTTAGCTTTGCAATTGCCATTGCTGCAGCGGTACACGTAAACCGCTAAGAAAGCTGAGCGAGCTGCTGGGTGGCTGGGTGGTTGTGTGGCTGTGTAGTGGGGTGGGGTGGGGGTCGTGTGGGTCTGCTTGCCGAATTTATTTTGGCCACAAACCCGTGCACAAGTTTTTGAGTTTTATCTGCTCAAAATTTGTCACAGCAAATAAAAAGTTTTGCTTTTCCATTTTACGCTCCAACGTCTGCCTTACCGTTGCTGTCACTTTTTTGTTGTTTTTATTTGCCATTTTTTATATTTTTTGTACCATTTGCTTTTTAATCCGTAGAGCAAGAAATAAAGATAAAACTTAAGCTAAAATAAGTTTCTTAAAAGCGTGCAAAAAAACGAGGTGAAAAGCGAGCAGAGCCAACAACAAATTTGAAGTGCAGCGCAACTGCAGAAATAATGAAATAACAGCAATGCAATTAAAAGGCAGCTGCTGCTGATTCGCTGGATTAAGGTACAACACACATACACATAGAGGGGCGTGAGTGAGAGAATGAGAGAGAGAGAGAGAGAGAGAGGGATTGGCAGAGACACTTAAACACAAACAAGGCCAAAAGGTACTGAATGTCGCGATAACCTTGGGGCAAGCAAACGCGTAAAAACTTCAAGTGGCTAAGGACTATAAAACAACGTTGCCAAATTGCGTTAACGTTAACGTCAACCACTTACGGAGTTGCGTAATTGCTTGTCTCAAACGCTTCTACTTGGAAACTCTGCACCGAGCCAGAGCAGGAGCTCCAGGTAAAAAGGGGAAACATTTAGAGCAAGTAGGATAATCAAACGAAGAGAATAAGTTACAATGAATTAAAGGGAACTTGTAATGAAATCATAATTATAATAAATAATATATGAATATTAGACTTTTGTTTTACTTATTTCTAGTTCAACTTTGGAGAACTTTACTTTTCTGTTGATGATGATAATCTTAGAACGTTTCCCACACAGCATCGACTGGTTTAACAAAAAGCTGAATACATTTACCAGATTACAAGCAATGTATGTTTAAGCAAAACGATGATTCAAATAGAGTACCCAGGTGGCGTGAATTTAACATTTTCCACTTAGCTCTGGTTACGCTAAATAATTCAATATTCATCAGCGAGCGCCAACAACAAAGCGTCCATTTTGCTGTAATGTCGCGTCGAGCGATAATTTTGGCAGCACAAACTTTAGAGCGCACCAAAAACTCATACAGTAACACATACGCACGCACCCACATACACACACAGAGACATCTGTAAATTGTGATACATCGTTTTTGCATTCAGGGAACACATGTTCACTGCGGATTTAGTTGTCGCTTTTGAGCGAAGTTTTGCCGCAGATTCACCCATTGCATATCACATTAAAAGCATTTACGATAGATAGGCGAGACAGCCAGAATAATATGTAAATGAGAAAAGTAGACAGATAGAGAGAGAGAGAGAGAGCAATAAAGAGAGAGAGAGAGAGAGTGTGAGAAAGGGAGTCAGACAAGTAGACATTTGAAATCCCCCCAGGACTTGCTCATGTTATCATTTCTGCTTTTACTCTAGCGGTAAAATTATAATATAATTCCAACTACTACTCGTGCAAATAGCTCAAATTAAAGTTTTGTGCCTGCGGGGCAAGAACAAACACTAATATATACACACACACAGCCACATAGCCACATGCACACACATGAGCAGAGCAAAAGCTCCTCCATCTTGTTTTTAGTTCTTGCACATGCTAAGTGCACGTTCGCAGCACACACACACATACACACAAGCATATCCATCAGACGGCGGGATTTGGCTCTGCAAGTTTCTTCAGCCATAAAATGGAATAAAGTTCTTAAAAAATTAGTTTAGCTAAACGAAACAAGCAAAAACTTTTTAAAAATCTAATTGAAATAAATAAGATTTGTTAAATAAGTCTAGATTTATTTTATTGAATATTCGTATATATGTTTGAATATGTATATTTTAATTCTGCAAAATATAATAATCTATTGTGCTGCATCAAACTATGAAAAATACAATTTATTTGAGGAAAGAAAACATTTAACAGTTCTAAAAAAAAAATAAAATAAATAAATAAATAAATAAATGTATATCTTTAAAACACATGTAATCAACTGCAGAGAATGGAAAACTCGAAATAAATTTATTCTGAAAAAGCTTTTATGAAAATACTTTAAAGTACATATTTTTATAATAGTATATAAAAATAATCGAAAGAGAAGCCTTAAAGCTCCCAAAAGGCTTAATAAGTTGACAACATCTGTGCCGCAGATGTAGCGAGTGTAATTAGAGAATAAAACTTGAGATTTTTACTGGAAAGCCATTAACGGAAATGCAAAGGATCATTATAATGTTGAATGCTTGAAGGGCAGTTTGCAAAGAGGTTCGCAACGTCAGCATCAATAAACTTTGACGCCGGCCGCAGTACTGCAGCAGTCCAAGGAGGAGTCGTAACAACAACAACAACAACGACTGAGTAGAACAACCAGAAATTATGGCCACACTTTCGTTTTTTGCTGCCGGCCTCAGGGCAAAGCCGAGCGCGATAAGAAGCCCGCCATTGCAACATTCTTGAACTGCAGCCAACAACAAAAGCAACAATGGCCAAGAAGTGGGAGCCGCAGTGCGGCCCATAAACTTGCGACAGCGTCTTGCAAAAGTTTTGGCCAGCAGGAGCTATGTGGGTGTTGGCTATCAGTTGGCCAAAACTTTACTGCTTACGTTCGTCATATTTGCGCGTGAGTTGCCCCTGCTGGAGTACGGCCCCAGGACGGCGGCAGGGAGGAGGCAGAGTGGGCAAGGCGCTGCTGCTATCTCGGGCAGGGCATACTTAAACATGTGGCTATTGAGGCAACTGCAGCGCCTCACAGTTGTCGCTTGCAGTTGCCACAAGGCGTTGCACGTGGCAAGCTGCGGTCGCTCGGTACTGTGGCAGCACCCCGTGCCAGCCACTTGTGACAGTTTCAAAATTGTCCAACAAGCCACCATGGACAGCGCCGCAACAACTGACTGATAAATGTCGCTGGCCAGGCAGCAAATACTACTGCTGAAAACATTTCCTTATTTCCTGGCTGCCTCCACTGACTGCCTGCCAGCATGGCACGGAAAACTTTTAGGCCAAAAGGAAACCTCGAGCGGCGGAAGCATTCGGGGACCATTTTTATGCAAGTCATAGAAATTTACAAGCCCCAGTGACAAGACTGTTAGTTTATGGTGTCAGCAATGGCATACAATGTGTTCTAGCTTTTTATTGGCTAGATATAGCTGGTTGCTTATAGAAAATCTATTTTAAGTAGCAAATAGAACTTATAGAAATTTTAAAAATTTTCTGAACAGCTGAACTGTATTCAATTTCTGTTTTAGTAGCAGAAACTATTTATTTTTATTATTATTTTTATTATTATTATTATTATTATTTATTTTATTAATTTTTTTTTTTTTTTAATTATAGAAATCTAATAGCTGATGCGTAATCAGAAGTAACGTATCATTAGACTTTTGATTAATATTTTATTTTCGCGGTTGATAACAATGTTTATAAAAATAAAAAATATATATTTATATATAGTACATCAACTTTATGTCAAAAAAAAAAAAAAAATAATAATAATAATAAAAAAATTGTATGGCTAATTTTCAGATATATTGCTCAAAAGAAAAGTCAAGCTTGTCAAAGAGCATCTATTGCTCTCAAAATATTTTTTAAAATCTTATTAACTAGAATAGTGTTCTGTTCAGCTAGCATTTAAATAGCTAAATTTGATTGTATCTATCGCTTTTTGTTGGTTTGTTTTCAGCACTGTTGAGTAGGATGACCATTTTTGCTTGGGGAAACTTTTGTAACATTGGCATATGCAATTGGGTTTGCTGCACATCCTGGCGACAGCTTGGACTTGTGGAAAGTTTTTCAACTGCTGCTGTTGCTGTTAAATGTTGCAGCCGCTTTTTAGGCATTTGCACTGGCCAGCAGAGGTGGGGCAAAGTTTTTAATGAATTTTATAGCAGCCGCTGAACCACTGAACCGCACACAGCTCAACTAAGCCAGCCGAGCCAAGCTATGCACAGCTGAAGGTTTGAGGCGTTCGATTACGTAAGCTAAGGCGCCTCTATTGCACGTTGATAAGCGGGGTCCAGAGTGCAGGCACCCAATCACGCTAATCACGCCGGACTGACAGACAAACTGACGGACAAAGAGACAAACCGCTTTGACTTTGATGCGCTGTCAACGTGGCTGCTGCTGCTGCTGGTGTTGGTGTTGCTGTTGCTGTTGACGTGTATGTTGGTGTTGGCTATTGGTCTCTGGCTGGTCATTAAATGCAGCACATTAAAGCCGCAGGAGCTGATGTCGACGGCAATGTTGTCTGACAAGCGTTGAGTCAATTACATGGTAATAAACTAATGGCCAACGACTGCACGTCCGTCAGTCCGACCGTTGGCACGTCTGCACGTCTCTTGGCCATCAGCAGCAGCAGCAGCAGCAGCAGCAGCAGCGGCAGCTGCATGACGTGTTCGTTAATTTGCGGCAATTGTTGAACTTTTAGGCCAACAACGGGCGCCCACTATAATAATTGGCTCGAGCATAATGAGCCTTGTCTGGATTGTTACACGCAATTCCCAAAATCTGAAAACGTTTGCGTCGATTCTGTTCGGTTTTATTCGCACCCGATTCGATTCGATTTGATTTGTTTACCAAAGATTTAATCATCCGCAAATGTATTCAATTTCACATAAACACAACTACATATCAGAGAGCTCAGGCGTGCACGCACTTGTTGATATTTAGCTGGTAGGTGGACCCCGGCGGACAGGTGCCGTGCACCGGTCGCTCTTTGACGCACAGATTCTTCTCGGTGCTGAAGCCGGTGGGGCAGCTGGAGCCCCAGGCGCCGCCGAGCACCGCCAACAGCAGCAGTAGAAGCCAAGCACAGTTGCAGTTCATAGTGGTTGTCTAGGTGAAGTAATTGCAGTTACCGTTAGCCAAACACCTTCCTCCAGTTCTCACCTGTAGCAAGTGCAAATGCAACTATTTACGGATCCTCAGTGGGTGATGCGCTTTTATAGAGCCGACACGCGACTTATCAGCGGCAGCTGTTTACAACTCAACCCTAGAATGAATGGGGATCAGCCGTTCATTAGGTTAGTTGATAATCAAATTTGTGGAAAACAAGGCAATTCAGCGATTAATCGAATAGAAGCAAAACAACGTCCATCTGGCTTTTTGATTACATTTTATTTAATCAAGCACCGCTCAAAACTAAGCACCATAGACACAGGCATTAATGTTCACCTTGTAGGTGGAGCCAGCGGGGCACTCGCCATGAATGGGGCGCTCAGCAACACATTTTCCGCCCTGGGCCGTGAACTTGGCAGGGCAATTGCTAGCCGAGACGACGGCGAACAGGGCAAAGATGAGCACGGCAAACCACGAGAAGTTCATTCTGTTTGCTGCAGAAAAACGTAGAAAAATATATAAAAATAGACGATTAGAATTGACTTTTTATAGTAAAAGCCTGAATATTTTAGAGGATACTAGATAATATTTGAACTTTAAATTTTGTTAGAAATAAATAAGACTGTAATATATGTGCATAAACTATATTTAAATAATTATTATTTAATTTAACTATTTATATATAATTTTTTTAATATAATTTTATTTTATTTTATTATTGCTATTATTATTTTTTTTTTATTTATTTTTTTATTACTTTTTTTTTGCAAACAAAAGTAAATAAACAAAGTTTATATACAATAATTCAATTTGAAAAGCTAAACCTAATCTGATAACAAAATCGACTGCTGACCTAGCTAACTGGCAAATTAGTTACACAGCAGCACATATAATAGAAATGTCCCCCATATACACATATGCATATATATATACATACACACATATATATATATATATATATATATATATATATATATATCTCTAGCAGATGCTTGACTTGTTTATTCTAGTGCTCACAAGAAAAAATACTAGCAATTTCCAATTATTTCCTAGAATCACAATTTCTTCGTATTCACTTTTGATTTCAAATTGTATTTGGCACACAACTCTATTTAAATTCCGTTAGAGATACATTTCTGGTATTTGTGTGCTATTTAATTTCTCACTTACATTTTGTCTCCGTCTGAGAAATGGTGAAACTAAATTATGCCAGCTGCTGCTTAGCTCTTTTATAGGAGGCTGGCCATGGGCAGCTTATCTCATGGCCGGACCTATGACACAATCAGCGTCGTTTAAGCGCCAAATTGATAAGGCATCTGAGAATTTGGGAATCGCACACGTTAAACGTTAAACGAAGGCTTGACACATGTGAAGCGCGGCGACAATTCGTTGAATGGAGCCAACAATTGCCGCATCGGACAAAGGGCCATTTGCATGGCCTCAGCGCTGGGCACTTGAGCGCCGAAGTAGGCGTCAGAATCTGCGAAATCTGCACCAGAAATTCCAATGAGCGCCATCCAAATTGTCAAGGGTGAGCGGCACAGGTGAAATGCTGCGTGCCACATTGTCCAGGCGAAACAATGGACGGCCTGCAGATTGCGGCTCCGGCATAGGCGCCCTTTCAGCCCGGTGGCCTGCAGCTGTCATATTGACAATGGGCATGTGCCTCCTGCACGTCGGCCCCAGCGCATTGGTCGTGCATATGTCATTCAAATACAATTACATTCCGAGGTATTCACTCGGGCTCCAAGAAGCGGTACAACGGGCACGCGATATGAAATCATTTCCAATGCTCTTCTTTACCCTGTAAACGTGTAGGTGAAGTCAAAGGGAATGATGGGAAATAGACTTTCGAGTACTTGAACTGTCCAGCAGTTGGTCATCCAGGCAAGCAATTACGGTCAATGTAGTTCTTATATAGCATAGAGTCAATATCTTCACCTAAACAGGGTATCTTCTAGTCCGGCCAAGCGAGCTTAGCCACTTTTTCGGCTGCTGCGCATAAATCAAATGCTAACGAGCCATAAAGTTTCATTGTCGGTTGCCATTTGAAGTGCCATGCGGGTGACTTCAATATTTGTATGTTATAGTTTGATTTTGATGTACGACAAACAGTTCTCTCCCAGCCCCCGCCCAGCCGGTGCCCCCCTCCCGTGTGCGCCCCGAAGGTGGGCACTCGCAACTGAAATCGAACTGTGCGTCATAATTCACTCAGCACTTGGCCAACGTTGAATGGTCGGCAAATGGTTGCGTGTCCGAACAGTGGACACCAATATGGACACTGGGGCAACAGCTTTGAACAGCTTTTGGGCCAAACACTTGGTCTTCAACTGGGTCTGCTGCGGACTGGTCATGCCTTGGCTTTGAATTATTGATGGGCGTATTAAGAAGATTAATGTGATGAACCATGGCATAGAGTTTTGTCGATGTCGACGCTGTCGCTGTCGCTGTCGTTGCTCATGTTAATGTCTTCATTGTCGGCTTAAAGCTTTACCTTTACCGTTAGCTCCTGGCAGCCACCTCACTGCCTCCCTTTTGTAGGTGTAGGTGTGTGTGTGTGTGTGTGTGTGTGTGTGTGCGTACGCTTTATTTTCGGATCGCTCCAATTGCACGCCAACAACAACAACAACAGCAGCAGCAACAACGGCCATAACGTTCATCAACGTTAGCATTCGAGGGTCAAGTCGATTGGTCATTTGGTCGCCTCTCGCCGCATCCCTCAGCTATTCGATTCATCCGATTCACTCGTTTGTTTCGCTGCGCGTCCATAAGCCATTTTTCTTCCTGATGCACATAAGTTTTAAGCTTTGTGTAATTTATTTTTATAGCCATGTAGTCGACGTAAAGATTGCAAATATGTAGTTGGCGTTTGCTATATACATACATATACACGTATATATGTATTGTAATGGTTGCCAATCTCTAAGATTGCAAATTGCAGCGCATATCGTTTGCGACAACATTGTCGCCTGCGCTGCAATGCAATGCACTAGAGAGACAGAGAGCGGAGCTTTAGCGATCGAGCTTTCGCTAAGCTTACGCTGTGCTCGCTCGTCGGAGACAGTGGGAGAAATACGCTCACTAGCATCCCGCTGTCCGAAGCTTCGCTGAGAGCGAAACGCCGAAACTAAGAACACTGGAATGTGGGCGTATAAAAAGCGGCCACATTGCCAGCTCCATCTTTTTCCGGCCCACATTTTCAAGAAGATACCCTCAGCGTGGAGTTCTATCCACCTAAAATTTTTGTTAATAATTATATATATATATATCTTTATATATATATATATTTAACAAAAAGAAACATACACAAAAGATTATTGCCCTCCACAAAAGATTGGAATTTTCTGAATTTGGCCCACCGTGACCAGCTGAGCTGGTCAGTCATTGACTTTGGTGCGCGCAGCCGCACGCATTTTTATTCGTGGGAAACAACAAGTGTGCAAGCAGAAAAAAAAAAAGGTATTTCGATCAAAATTAATATAAATTAAAACTTAGTTTACAGAAACTAAGTCGGTTTTTTGTATTTTGCAGCCTTTAATATAACCCTAACCTCTCGGCCAGCAGAAGGCCACATGCACATATGCGCTGTGCAGAGGTTAGGGCTATACATTAAAGTAGCCCCCGAAAAAAAAAGATTAGCCACCGAAGAAAAAAAAGAGCCCCCGAAAAATAGCACCCGAAATAAAATGTATAGCAGATCGCAGAACGGCGAGGGATTATTGACGACATATTAGTGAAAAGAAAAAAAATATATATATATAGACTAAAAATTACAAATCATTATATGTGCGGTTTAAAAAGAAACAAAAATTAGAGAAAGATATGTATATATATTTGCACGTGTGCGCAATGTGTATGTGAAGAAAAAAACATAAGAAAAAAAAGCTTCAAAGACAAATTTGATCAAAGTGAACGTGCAGCATAAAACTGCAAGTACACGAAAAAAAAAAAAAAGAACTTTAAATGCTTAGTGGTTAAATAAATTCTTGATTTAATAGACAATAATGAATATTATACATATATAGAATTATAGATATATATAATATATATAAAAAAAAAAAGAAAAAAAAAAAAAAAAAAAAAAAAAAACCGAAAAGCATGATAGTATAATTCACCACTAAAATAATAATAATGCATTAAAATAATACACAATAGTACACACATCCTCCATATAGCAGCAGCAGCAGTCACCAAACGAAAGGCCTTTCAGCGGTGGACATACAACAAAAAGAACTGTGAGTGCTAAATTAACCCTTGTCTTCCCCTCCCTATCATGTCCCCAAAATGTATAACGAAATAAAACTAAATAAATAAATAAAGAAAAAAAAGAAAAAAATAGAAAAATAAAGAAAAAAAAAAAAAAAGAAAAGAAAAAAAAAAGAAGAGAAAAAAAATTTGAATAAAGAATGAAATACAAACTAAGAAATAAAAACTATGAAATAAAAGCTATGAATTAAAACTAAATTTTTAAATTAATATATATTAACGAATACTCCCCAAATGTCTAAAATATGATTTAAACATTTTTTTAATATTTTATTGTAATATTATATTATTATATTATTATGTTATTATTACTATATTGCTAACCTTTTTATACATTTGTAATTTTTTCATATTATGTAGTTTTTTTATTTTATTATACACTCCAACTACATACCAAACACATGCACATACATAAATATAAATTAAAGAACATGAAGCGACAGTAATTAAGAGTAAATGAAAATGTAATAGTCTAGTTAGAGTAATTTAAAGAATAAATGTATCTTTTAGAATTTTTTTGAGTTTCCTTGATGGATTAATATGGTAGGCTAGAAGCATAGCGTTGGCCTAGAAGAGAGAGAGAGTCGAGGCAATCTTTATTAGGGGATCTTCATAAACAATTTAAAGCTGAAGATCATGGTTGGGTTTGGGTAAAGACAGCGAGAAGCCAACACCACCTCGGCTTCCGCGTCTTTCTAACTGTCCGTGTTTGTTTCGTTTTTCTTGTTGTCCGAATGTTTGTTTTGTACAGGAATCCTAAAAATTTTAAAGTTTGTGTGTATTGGTGAAGGTATGGCAAGACCCACCCCACCACCGACAGAGCTAAGGGAACCAGAGGATTCCGCCCGCCACTACCCGATCCACGTCTTGTGTATGTTGATGTATGTTGATGTATGTATGTATGTATACATGTATGTGAATAGCTATATGTGTATATATGTATATATGTAAACATGCGAATGCACGAAGATCGCTTTCATACTCGAGTACGCTCGTTACATAGATTTTATGGCGCCCAACGGGGGGCCTGAAATTCGAAGAGAGAAGTTAACGCCCGCTGCATTCATACATAAGATCGATACATTACATAAATTTTATGGCGCCCAACGTGGGGCACTGTGAGTTGTTACGCTTTCAGTGAACCGAAATCCAACGTGGGGCACTGTGAGTTGATACGCTTTCAGTGAACCGAAATTGTTTGTGAGGCACTGTGAGTTGATACACTTTCAGTGAACCAAAATTTTTCTTATATGGCCACTTCTTCTATATGGAGTAGTAGTCATACAAAACACCCCCTTTTGTGAGAATATTAGTTGTCTCAGTAGCCTGTATTGCTGAAATAGACTTAGACTGGGTTGGTCTAGCTATCGCAACAGCGACTGCTGAGAGGAATAGATTTGTTTTCATAGGTACTACGAAGCTGCTGGATTCAAGCCTGGATCGCAGACCGAGACACCTTGAAGTATCTTTCAACTTTAAATGAATTAAAGCATCGCTGCTTTGGAAAAGAACATCTTCCCTCACAATTGTAGCTCGTTTTTGTTTGCTGTGGATGAAGCCACAATTCAATCTAGTTCTAGAAAAACTTCTCTAAATAATTCCAGAATATTGTGTATTCGGCTAGGATACCAATACTGATTATCCCTGGAGGGTATTCTTTACTTAAATGAAGAATGGTAGAAGCCTTAAGCAATGCTAGTTGTGTGTTGATAAGTTGTTGTCGTTGCGTCTTTAAGTGTACTATTGTCTGGAACTCGGAGATATGCTGCCTGTGCATTCCCTTGCCGAATAGTATAGTTTTTGATGGTAGCGATAATAAATTTGTAAATACCTGCTAGATTTAGTTTCAATAGCCCAAAAAAGAAATAATTCGGAACAGTTAGAACTAATAAGAATACCTCGATTTTCTCTCTCTATGCCTTAATAGTCAAATTTAACAATTTAATATTTTAGTAACTATGCACGTCGCATCTGTCGGTACTTACCATGCTTAGAAGCTGATTCCCGCTAATATACTGTCTAACGTTGTATATTATCGGGTGGTGTAATGGTTGCCAATCTCTAAGATTGCAAATTGCAGCGCATATCGTTTGCGACAACATTGTCGCCTGCGCTGCAATGCAATGCACTAGAGAGACAGAGAGCGGAGCTTTAGCGATCGAGCTTTCGCTAAGCTTACGCTGTGCTCGCTCGTCGGAGACAGTGGGAGAAATACGCTCACTAGCATCCCGCTGTCCGAAGCTTCGCTGAGAGCGAAACGCCGAAACTAAGAACACTGGAATGTGGGCGTATAAAAAGCGGCCACATTGCCAGCTCCATCTTTTTCCGGCCCACATTTTCAAGAAGATACCCTCAGCGTGGAGTTCTATCCACCTAAAATTTTTGTTAATAATTATATATATATATATCTTTATATATATATATATTTAACAAAAAGAAACATACACAAAAGATTATTGCCCTCCACAAAAGATTGGAATTTTCTGAATTTGGCCCACCGTGACCAGCTGAGCTGGTCAGTCATTGACTTTGGTGCGCGCAGCCGCACGCATTTTTATTCGTGGGAAACAACAAGTGTGCAAGCAGAAAAAAAAAAAGGTATTTCGATCAAAATTAATATAAATTAAAACTTAGTTTACAGAAACTAAGTCGGTTTTTTGTATTTTGCAGCCTTTAATATAACCCTAACCTCTCGGCCAGCAGAAGGCCACATGCACATATGCGCTGTGCAGAGGTTAGGGCTATACATTAAAGTAGCCCCCGAAAAAAAAAGATTAGCCACCGAAGAAAAAAAAGAGCCCCCGAAAAATAGCACCCGAAATAAAATGTATAGCAGATCGCAGAACGGCGAGGGATTATTGACGACATATTAGTGAAAAGAAAAAAAATATATATATATAGACTAAAAATTACAAATCATTATATGTGCGGTTTAAAAAGAAACAAAAATTAGAGAAAGATATGTATATATATTTGCACGTGTGCGCAATGTGTATGTGAAGAAAAAAACATAAGAAAAAAAAGCTTCAAAGACAAATTTGATCAAAGTGAACGTGCAGCATAAAACTGCAAGTACACGAAAAAAAAAAAAAAGAACTTTAAATGCTTAGTGGTTAAATAAATTCTTGATTTAATAGACAATAATGAATATTATACATATATAGAATTATAGATATATATAATATATATAAAAAAAAAAAGAAAAAAAAAAAAAAAAAAAAAAACCGAAAAGCATGATAGTATAATTCACCACTAAAATAATAATAATGCATTAAAATAATACACAATAGTACACACATCCTCCATATAGCAGCAGCAGCAGTCACCAAACGAAAGGCCTTTCAGCGGTGGACATACAACAAAAAGAACTGTGAGTGCTAAATTAACCCTTGTCTTCCCCTCCCTATCATGTCCCCAAAATGTATAACGAAATAAAACTAAATAAATAAATAAAGAAAAAAAAGAAAAAAATAGAAAAATAAAGAAAAAAAAAAAAAAGAAAAGAAAAAAAAAAGAAGAGAAAAAAAATTTGAATAAAGAATGAAATACAAACTAAGAAATAAAAACTATGAAATAAAAGCTATGAATTAAAACTAAATTTTTAAATTAATATATATTAACGAATACTCCCCAAATGTCTAAAATATGATTTAAACATTTTTTTAATATTTTATTGTAATATTATATTATTATATTATTATGTTATTATTACTATATTGCTAACCTTTTTATACATTTGTAATTTTTTCATATTATGTAGTTTTTTTATTTTATTATACACTCCAACTACATACCAAACACATGCACATACATAAATATAAATTAAAGAACATGAAGCGACAGTAATTAAGAGTAAATGAAAATGTAATAGTCTAGTTAGAGTAATTTAAAGAATAAATGTATCTTTTAGAATTTTTTTGAGTTTCCTTGATGGATTAATATGGTAGGCTAGAAGCATAGCGTTGGCCTAGAAGAGAGAGAGAGTCGAGGCAATCTTTATTAGGGGATCTTCATAAACAATTTAAAGCTGAAGATCATGGTTGGGTTTGGGTAAAGACAGCGAGAAGCCAACACCACCTCGGCTTCCGCGTCTTTCTAACTGTCCGTGTTTGTTTCGTTTTTCTTGTTGTCCGAATGTTTGTTTTGTACAGGAATCCTAAAAATTTTAAAGTTTGTGTGTATTGGTGAAGGTATGGCAAGACCCACCCCACCACCGACAGAGCTAAGGGAACCAGAGGATTCCGCCCGCCACTACCCGATCCACGTCTTGTGTATGTTGATGTATGTTGATGTATGTATGTATGTATACATGTATGTGAATAGCTATATGTGTATATATGTATATATGTAAACATGCGAATGCACGAAGATCGCTTTCATACTCGAGTACGCTCGTTACATAGATTTTATGGCGCCCAACGGGGGGCCTGAAATTCGAAGAGAGAAGTTAACGCCCGCTGCATTCATACATAAGATCGATACATTACAGTATATGTATATGTATATAAAGAAAAAAAAAACTTCGTGTCGTTAGTTGCAAATCAAATGCTTGTCATGGACATGGGGCAGCACCTCTTCCAGCTGCCCCATTCCCAGTCAGCGCCTTCTATGCAGGATATGGCTGTTTGTGGAAGCCATTGCATGACTGCTAGCTGTGAATTTGCAATTCTGCCACAGTCAAATGGACACACCTGAAGGCCATTCAATGGCAGCGGGCGTAAAGGCAAAGCAGAAGCCATGAAAACCCATCTATAATTTATAAAAGTGGGTAAAACGCTTTAACCATGTTAGAACTCTACAATTTTCAATGAAAATCCAGCAAATAACTATTTACTTGGCAAGGAATCAAATACACCTTCGTCAAAGACATTACGCCAGTTTACTAGAAAACGATGTATGCAATTACGTCTGTAATTATAAGTTCAGTTAAAGCTAGTTAAATGAAAAGAAATGCCTTTCAGATTTTTAAATGCGTTTGCTATAATTATTTTCTCTTTGTATAATTTTAATTAATTATGGCAATTGAATACTTTGATCGAACAGAGCGAGAGTTTAATATCAAAGAGTCAGCTAAAAGAGCCCTTGGCTTTAATTTGTTTCTGCTTGCCTTTTTAGCAATAATTAAATGACTTTTTAATAAGTTGAGTCTTGCAGTTTCTATATTAATGTATTAAGAGCCAACTCGCTTTTCACTTTTCTTACCTCTCGCATTTCTTTTGCCCAGCTGCTGCCTTAACGTTTTCCTTTGCTTTGTACTCTGTTGCCCTTTTGATATTGTAATTACACATTTAGGTTCAGGTTCTCATCTACTCTAGTTTAACCTGAACTATTCCATTGCTACAATTTACGCTATTTCTGGGTAGCTCTGGGTAGTATATACCATTCCAGTGCCCCAATTATGCCCTGCTGCCATTTTAATTGACCGTTGTCATTATTTAAGTCAGTTAATACACATGTTGCACATGTTGTTGGCGATTGCAGCTGTAATTATTATTGACTGCAGACTGGAGTCCTTGCAGCGTCCTGCTGCTACCGCAAAACCAAACTATTTTGCGCCGCTGATGCATTTCTCATTACGTTGCTTATGCTGGCGCTGGACGCGGTTGCTGCCAACCTCAGACATTGACTTTGGTGGAGCTGTGGCTGGCCATGTGGCACAGATCTGGGAGCCATCAGTTAAACAGTTGCGCAGCCAAAGCCATGGCCAGCAGAGCTAAGCCACCCCCAGCTGGGCTGGGCTAAGCCCGAAGCTAAAGCCAAAGCGAATGCTGTTTTTATTGCTGCCGCAATGTTTTAACTTTTGTGCCACCGCCAGCCAACTGTCGCGTTACATGTTGCCGCTATTACTGCAGCATTTAACCACTCAGGCAGCGGCGAGGCAGTGGGGCATCGGAGCACACAGCATGGCAAAACGTGCAGAGTTTACGTAATTAGTGCGCCCAAGTGCAGCTTGGGCTCCCCCATTCGCCAAGAGGCAGACAGAAAGTGTAACGGCCAGCACCTACCCCCTACCCCTTACCCCACTGCCACCACCACCACCACTACCACCACCACCCTATCCTTCAACCTATTTAGCTGACTGCCAACTGCACGTTCATGTCGCTCAGCTGCTGCTGCTGTTGCTTTGGGCCTTTTGAGTGTCACATGACACTGTTTGCGTATGTGTGTGTGTGTGTGTTTGGCCGTATGTGTGTGTGTGTGTTTTCTCTGCAGTTTGTTTGTTGGTTTAAGTAAGTTGTTAGTTGCGTCGCGTATGACACACAAGTTGTCGCCTTTAAGCTGCTCCTCCGAGTACTTGTTGCCAATATTAAATCCAAGCCCATAACTCTGAGAAGCCATGCATATGTGGGTGAGTGGGTGTGTGGGTGAGTGGCTCTGTGGTTATGTGGTTGGGGACTATTTACAGATTATAAAAACTTCGCAAGTTCTTTCACAGCTCACAGAGAGATTCGAAGCTGAGCGCATGTAAAAGCTGTTTAAAAACATTTATATAATATTATCCTCAGAATAAGCAATTTAAAGGAGTTTTCTTTTTTTTAGAACGGTAATTAATGATATGCAGAGTAACAGTTCACGTTATATAAGCTTAAGCTGAATGCATAAAGTGTAATTGTAAACAGCGCTTGCTAGAGAAATGTGAGAGCCAAAAGTAACTGAATGTACAATTCGAGGTGATAAATCATGTACAAGACTTTATCTAGGGTAATAAGCTTTTAATGGGAAATAGAATTTTAAAATGTGTCTGAAGGTCGCAAAAAAAAATGGTTGATAAAAAAAATGGAGAATAAACACGGCCAACTACTGTTTATGGCTTTTTGTAAAATGTTCTGGCCCAATGCTAACGACATTGGCAACGAGCAGCTTTCAGCCTTCAACTGCCACGGCCTTAATTTTACTGATTATGGCAGCAACAGCAGCAGCCGAGGCAGCATCAGGAGCAGCAAACTTTTGGCCATTAAAAGGATTCGTTTTAATGAGTTTGGCAGTATAGGCAAGGCAGGACAGGGCAGGACAGTCGGCCAACAAGGTCTCGCAGCCCAAAACCCTCACCCACTTTATTGATGCCAGTGCAAAAAAAAAAGAAAAGGAAACACAAACTGTAGCTGTTTATCTTTTCATTTTGGCAGCAGCCAAAAACCGAAGCGGGAACTGCAACGGCAACTGCGAGAGAAGCGACAAAAACAACAAACATTTAAAAAAATATATCTGCATTTTGGTGCAATTAACAATTCGACTCTTGACAGTGCACCGAGGACCCGAGACTGTAGAGTCCCGGCACTGTGGACTGCATAAATCAACTTAAATACAGTGCGTAAATAAAGTAATTGTCCAAATGTGCCTCGTATTTATGCCGCAGCACTTGCAGCTCTCCTTTTACGGCTGTTAATTTCTGGGCCAACACCCAGCCGAGTCAGCCAGCTAGCCAGGTAGCCGAATATTTTGGCCACGACGAAGAGCAGCTGGAATTGCTGTTGAATTTTCGTTAATAAGTTGGCAGCGGGCGTTATAAAATCACTTGTACCGCTAATTGAACGACCGCCGCAATTAAAGCTGCCAGCTTTCTCGTAACAGTGATGCATCGCTTCTTACTTACACAAACATATATGCACATATATATATGTGTGTGTGTGTGTTTTTCTCTTATTTGATTTATTTTTTGCCCAACTGCCAGTTGCCAGCTGATTGACAGCTGTCACGGCGATAACCGCAGTGGGACTCGAACTGCGAAATGAGACCTGGGATTTGAGCTGCACTTTTTTGCTTCTGCATAAAATGCAGATCCATCCATTTCTCGCCGCGAACGTACGTCTTGTTAAGGAGCTGCTTGTATAATTTTAATATTTCGCAATAAATGGCAACGCCAACGCATTCGATTGGAGTTCAACTAAGGCCCCGGCCACTTTCACCCAGTGCATAACGGTTTGACAATTTGCAATGCCAGCCAGTCCGAAAGCAAAGCCTAAGGATGGACACATGAAAAATGCATGAACAACTATGTATGCATGTATATAAGAAATACATAAGAAAAACCCAAGTTAAATAAAGCAAAACAATGATGGCACTGCGCGCAATTTTTAATACTGCTGCTGACCCATATCGCCCTATATGGACTTGTTTACTCCTTATGTTTATTAGCTGGACAGACTGCGCCCACTGGCCAAATGAGCGCAAGCCGCCAACTGCGCCAGCTGCGGCGTCGACTGCGACGAGTGGAACTGGCGTCTGCTGCAGTCCCAGCCTCAGCCCGAACCTCAGCTTCAACCTCACGCAAAATAAAGTCATTTTTTCTGCCATAAGTGTGGCAAATTAGTTACAATGAGGATAAATTGTGCAGTCACAGCCATTAAAAGCAGCTGCCAACTGCAACCAGACGATACAGACTTGCCAAGTTTTGTGAACCCAATAATAAACCGCTCTCCTACAGTGATTTGCGGTTAGGGTTTATCTCTGAAGCGAAATAAAAAATGCTTTAATTGGGGCTTCAAGTGCAGTTAAAGTGTGGTAAATGGGCAAACTTATTCGAGAAGTGAATAGTTGAACAGGAATATAAATTGAAGAAAAGTTGAATGAAGTAAATAATTCTATATGCATATATTTATTTATTACACATATATAATTGATATTGAACTTATTCGAAAGGTAGTTTATAGAAATAATTTAAATATTTATATAGAACAGCATGCCGAAAACTATTTGCATTAACAGATCTGACTCAACATTTTAGTCAATTTTAGGTCGACTTTGCGCATTTGGCTGCTGGCAAATGTTAAATTAAATGTCCGCAAAATGTTAAATATTTGACCAAATCGAGTTTGTGGTCCAGCCAAATGTTTGACCAAAACAGAAATATGTCAATCAGATGGCTCTGGTCGCGTCAGAGCTGATTTTGGTTTGGGCCAGGTAAACGACCCAGCGAATGGGCGATTGTGGATTTGCGATTTGCGATTTGCGATTTATGTTCAGTGCCTCGCATAATCAATAATTGCAATAATCATGTAAGGGCACTAATTTCAACGCTGTAAGCAATTAATATTAGCAAGGGCGAGGGGCGTGTTAGCTGAGCTCTGTAGGGGCATCTGTTACAGTTTGTGGCCTGACTTTGGTTTTGCCTATTGCTCTGGCAGTTAATTATTGCTCGCAATTTGATAAAAGCATAAACGATATATTTAACTAGGAAGACCCTTAAGCGAACGCACGCACATTCAGAGGGAGCAGTGAGCACAGGCAATAAAATTAATCAAATAATTAGAACAGAGATCGAAGCAGCGAAGAGAAATGCGCCGCACTTATCAGCATCCATAAACGAGACATTAAGAATGGTCAAGAAAGGCAGCCAAGTAGCTAACTGGGCCCAGAGTCACAGACTGCCTCTATACCATTTGTGTATGCGTGTGTGTGTGTTGCTTTCCTCTTCTTTCTTTTTTTTTTTTTTTTTTGTCTTTTACTTAAGCGCAGTCAGGCATTTATCATTTTTAATCGAATGCGGAAACAATGGAGCGCGTCTAAGTGGAGCATTTGATGTGGGTGCCGATGGCGGAGCCGTTGCTGGCGATGCTTTGGTCTGGTGGGCGGTTTAGCTGGCAAATGGCAATGCGGAACACAGCCAAGAAGCCAACGAACCAACAGCAGAAGCAGCAGAAGTACTGCTCCAAAACAAATCTATAATAATTTCTTTTAATTGTTGCGCTACACAAACTGAGGCAGAGCATATTGGCCGAGTATCGACTAACAGACGGGCGGGCAGATTAGCTCGTATGCTGCGTTCTATTCAATCTAAAGTGCATCTCTCTTGCCTCAAGGCCTCAAGCTCATGGCGTGTTTTCATTTTGCACTTTTATTAATTAAAATAGAGGGAGAAATGCGATTCACGAGAGTTAATTAAAATATCACAGCAATGCAGATGACAAACTTTGGCCAAAGTACAGAAAATACTATACCTGAAACATTTAAAATATAGCATGCTATATATATGGAATGAGGTAAACTTATATTTCAATCAATATAAAATTAATTCTCATTATGAGAGTCAAGACAGATAAGCATAAGATTGACTTTTATCATTAATTTGTGTTTTGGTATTATAAATGTCCCAAAAATTGTTGTTCATATACATATAAAGCCAAAATATTTATAATGAAATTAATCATATGAAATTCGAGCCATAAGCATAATAAAGTCTACAACTATGGTCAAAGCGCTCAAAATGTTAATCGAAATGTATTTTATGATTATGGGCCGTAAATATAACGAAAAAGGTTTTGCCAAAGCATCAATCGAATCGATCATGTTGGAATGTTATAAATAACTCACATGCATATATCACACTTTGACGCCCACTTTCTGAGCTTGGCTTATGGCAGCGTATTGAAAAGTCGTTCAGCGGCATTTTACCAATTTACTGGGCCGATTTGCCATCTTGTGAACGCCAAACGCAAACCTAATGTAGCAGAAAATTACTTTATATGCACATGGCAGAGCCGTTGCTGTCGCCGTCACCGTCGCCGTCGCCGCCAGCCGCCAATAGATGGCGCTTGGTGGCGCACACACACGCCTATCAGCAGCCAATCATCGGCGGCTGCACAAAATTTAATTTGCTTTAAATTGTTGTTAAATGCGAGCAATTGAAATTTATGCCAAAGCAAATAAGCAACCAAAACAACAACAACAACAAAACTACGATAATCTCAGCAAACTTCGTGTCTTTGTCTTCTAAATGTCTCCCAGTCTCCCACTGCATGCCCCACCCCTGCCCTCGTCCACACTCTCAACGTCGTCGTCGTCGTCATCATCAATTTAGCCAGCAATCGGCGACGGCGCCGTCTGGGGGCGCATGCGCAAATGTCCTTGTGTGCTATTTCCAGTTAAATTTAACATAATAATTTTTGTGAAACGCCGCAATTTGCGATTGGCCTCAGTTACCGTCTGACTAGCTGTCTATCTGTCTGTCTGTCTGTCTGTCTGTCTGTCTGTCTATCTGCCTGTCTGTCTGTCTGTTCGGTCTGTCCCATGTACGAGTTGTCGTTTAATGCGGCATAAAATGTCAATTGGGACTGGCTCTGGCTATGGCTCACAGTGGGGCAACCTGTGCGCCCAATAACTTCATATACAATAATCAAATTCAAAACAAATTTGTGGTGCTGCAGCAGCAACAGTTCTTTCTCAGTGCGAGCGACAAGCGTTTTGGCCAACTTGCTGGCAGAGTGCAACAAGGCTCGAACGGCTCGAAACTGGTTTAAAGTTATTGTCCATCTTTTGATTTCTTGGGCTGTCGACGCCGTTGTCGCTGTCGTTGTCTGCTTTGTGGCACTTGTTGTTGTGCTGCCGCCGCTGCTGTTGACTCTTATTGGCTTTTTGGCTCGGTGATTAGTAGGTCAGAGTTTTTCATTTCCAATTGGATATGTTGCACAAGCCAGTGCGAGCGGCACACACAATCTCGCTTACAAGCGTATGCTGGCGGCCTGCCCATATTAGGAAAGGGTACAGCTCACAACTCAAAACAAACATTGACTACGAGTGTACTACCAGCACTCGTCATATATGTAACTACAAGGCAATAAGATCTGGCCAATGCGGCCGCTGGCCAACAGGCAACAGCTTTGATTACTTCAAATGCCCAGCTTGTGGGAAAACTGCGCGGATAAAGCCAAACCAATTGGTTGCAAATCCAAAAAAAAATAAAAATAAAATAAAAATAATTAAATAAAATAAAATAAATAAGTAAATATTATGAAGAGAGCAAAAAATAGATTAAAAGAAGCGTCTACAAGCAAATGGCCAACAAGTGCATACGAAAGCTGCTGAGCATACACAGGATATTGAGTCCATGATGAAAATCTTCTGATAAAGAGAAAAATAAATATGAGGACCATGAGGGAACTCTTCTGATAAAGAAAAAATACCATGAAGTATTATCAAAACTATAAAAGCCAAACGAGAGGAGAGCTCACAAATAAAGTGCGCAGCTCAATCGACAATAATCACAGTATTTTTAGTATTTTGTAGTGTCAATACAAAATACCAAAAGTACAATGACGTTGTTTTCAATGTTGCTTTGTCCCACACAGCACCGCTGAAACGTCTGCTCAAGGTCGTCTGTGTGGTGCGCACATCGTTTTCATCTGAGTCAGTATACTTTTCATTATAAGTATTTAATATTTAATTGAAAATTTTTTGGTGGGCCCAGCCTTGTTCTTAATTATATTTGTGACATGTTTTCTCAGGGTTAACCGTCAACATTAAACAACATTAGCAACATTAAAGATAAAATCTCATAACAAATAAGATTAGCTGCTTCATTTTTTTCTTTTTTTTTTTATATTCCAATTTCAGGAGAGAGTTTCGATGGATATAAATATATATAATCCATAACTTCAATTGGAAATAAAAATCAAACTATACATAAATACTAGCGAAACTCTCACTTTATGCAATTTCTTAAATATTTAACTATTCATTATATATTTATACATGTCATTAGTCAAAAGGTCATTAAATTTGAATGGTAACACAAATTCCAGGAAACGTATAGTAAATACTTATATAAGATATTCATGTTTCATCTTATAATGACTATTAATAATTTCCTGTGCTAAAAATGCATTTAATAAAGGTGCGATTTTGTGATAGTGGCCCTGATAAAATACCAAACATGCTAACCAAGTTGGTCAATTATTATAATGAATGTATTTATATTTATTTAACGCGAATTATAATTGATTCGACCAACTCTCTGAGCTGACCCACGATCACGAATGCTTGTTTATCTAATGAGCATATTTGTTGCTTGGGACGCGGGCTACGCCTGCGTCTTGTGGTCTATCTCTCACCTCGCCAATGGCAATATTTATATATTTGGGTGAGAAAGCCAGAAAGGCAAATAGAAAAACGTGCCGATAGCTGTGAGCTCTAAGGGGGTGGCGCCTAGCAAGCGGAGTCCAAACACTGCTGGCCTCCAGTAACAAAATAATTCGCACGAGTATTTAACGTCCAGTCTACACACTGTAAAATAAAAAAAATAAAATAAAAACAACAACAGCATTAAATGTGAAATAACAATAAAGGAAAAATACAGCAACAAAAGCAAATAACAACAATAATAATAATAAGCGACTGGCAATCAATTTGAAATTGAAACGCGTTTTATTGCCCTGGGTAGGTGTCTCTTATTGTGTGGACCCGTGCGTAGGCCACTTGATTTGCGGTTTTATTTTCTGTTTCCCTTTCTTAAATACCCTTCAATGAGGTAGAATTACATTGTCATTTAGTGTCTAACCTAGGACTTACGAGAATCTCTCTGAAAAACTGCCACGGGAAATATCCGAATTGTAAAATATAGCTCTACTATGTTTAAACGATAATTAAAAGTCTTTTAAAGATATTCAAAATATACAATTTTAATATATTAAAATAAATATTTATATATAATTAAATATTTAAATATTTTTATATTTAATAAAATATTTTACCTTATTTGTTTAAATATTTTTTACTTTTAGCAAAAAATATGTAGTTAAAGAAATATCCTCTAATAAACATAGAAAAGCGTATTCAATGTGCAGCATCAGGAGCATAACCATTCCATTTTGTTTTTCTTATTTACTTCTTTTTTTTTTTTTTTTTTTTTTTTTTTTTTTTTTATAGGTCGACTGGCTTTTGGCTGAGAGCCTCGACGCTAGCGCCGCAGCGTTTTGGCCACGCCAATTGACGCTGATTATTTGCAATTACAGGCCGAAACCCAAGGCGACATTCGTGATGTGACACAGCGACGCTCCCGTCGCTGGGGGCTCGTTGATCTTTAAATAACTGACTTCAGTCGCATAAAAATAGATGCTGTCATAATTTAATGGCCCTCTTAGCACTCTGCCATGCTTCTTCATGTCTCACATTTCGCATTTCGCTTTTCGCTTTTCGATTTCGATTTTGCATTTGGTTTTTCGACTGCTCTGCTCCGCCAACTGATTGCATTTTGATATGCGTAGCAGCACATGAGCTGCAAGCATCGCAACATCAAAGACTCGCGAATTTGTTCATAATTTTCAAGCATTTTAAGGCGCATCGCCTGTAGTCCGTCATGTGTCGGAGCTGAGAAGCGATTTGCGGCCTATAAAAGACAAGTGAAAATAAACATCAACTTATATGTCTATATATGTATATGAATCGGATTTATTGAGCAAGACCTGTTGAAACTCGATCATAAAATATTTACGTAAGTGTTCTCTCGTCCTCTCAATCAGTTTTTGAATGTGTCATGCAATGAATATTTGTATATGAATATATGTATTCATATTTGCTTTATAGATCAAGACCTACATCATAATAAATCAGATTTACGTCAATAAATTTACATTTATATCTACACATTGTTATGGACTGTTCGCCCTTTGATCTGTGTGACAAAGATTTAGCATGTTCATTTCGCTTTGTATCGGATCATATTTGTTGTTATTCTTAAATTTATTTACGTACTTAACCCCATTCGCAACATATTCGCCCAGTCGCTGTCCCCAAGGTGTGCAGCTCACCTGCCAACATGGGCACCTGGCTATCTTTATCTGAGCCACTTTATTTATAAAGCAGACACGCAGCTATCAAAACTACAGCCTATATAGAATCTCGGTCAGCGTTTGTTGTGGGCGTTGGCGTCGACGTTGGCAGTGTCGCTGGCGTTGGCGTTTTGTCAACGTTTGCGGAGAAGAGGCGGGGCAATATTATCCCCAAGCAGACCAATGAGAAGTCACTTTGATGAGCATCAGCATTGACAAGTTGCTGAAATTATTGCCGCCTGTCAGTTTGCATACGCATTTATTCACTCATCAGCAGCCTGCAGCGACTCATTTCCATGGCCCGCTCACAATGCGGCAGCAATTAGAATTGGCAGCAAGCATGGGTTTTGTGAGAGTGAGCCAATCAATATTTGCTTACCCAGTTTGCGAGTAGTTTGATTTTGATTATTGTTGCTGGCGCTGATGAGTTAATGCCGCCAGCAGACATTTTCCGGGCCAATGGTCTTGCGCACACACACACACGCACTCACATTCAGACAGTGTCCCCCAGATCCGCATCCTATAGCAAGCCAATCCAATCCAATGTCATGTTCGCTGTCCAATTCCAGTTTGTGGCCCATAGAGATTTGCATTGGTGGCGATTAGGACTGGATCGCGTTTGCGTTTTGTTGACAATTTGTAGCGTAATTAATTGAAAGAAATTAATAAAACCAACAGCATCAACAGCGGCCGAGTCGATGACGACAACACTGCTGGGGATTACAGCTGGCAGCATACATCTGATATATAATGTTAAATGACTTAAATGTTGACGGCCGACCAGAAAGCAACAACAATAAGTGGGCAATCGCAAGTCAAAATCACGTTTCAATGAGCAGCAGACATAACACACACACACACACACACACACACACACACACACACACACACACACACACAGACACACACTCAGTCACAGCCATCGCTCACGATTAACTTGGCCAAGATTTGCCTCATACTCGTGCCTGGGCATGATTTGTTATGCTTTGTCAGCCAGGCAGTGAATGCGTATTAATTTGAGCACACGATTAGCTTTAGTTTATAATAGTTCTCAAATTATTTTATTTATATATGTAAAATAATGCATACAGAAATTAATTCTCTGATTGTCAGTCAATTTCGCTGTCATTAGTTAATCTGAGCGATTTTACAGCTTATTAATCCGGCCTTACCTACGCTTCTACGAGTCATTGAGCAATCACCATGGTGAGTGTAAAATGAAGGCATTCGAATTTCCAAGTTGTCAGAGTTAATGAAAATACTCCCACCTTGGCACTTAATTTAAATATCAGCTTAAGAATTTAGACGCAGACAGCAAATTTTCGAAATTAGATGCGATATAAATATCATTAAGTTCAAAGAAAGCGGCTAAATTCTAATACAATTCCTGGAAACTGATTTGCTTTAAATAAATCGGTAAAGTTATTGAATAAATTCATTTGCCAAATTCTTGTTATTTATTATTAAATTTATAATTAGTTTATTTTAAAAATTCAATAACTCTAAATTATTATTATAGGGTAACTTTATTTGATTTGATATTTGGAATCAACCTGTTGCTCTCTAAGTATATGCAGGAGTCCAGAAAGTTCTGATAGAGAATGAGAGAATGAGCTATGAATATATTATAAAGTTAATATGAATTTATGATTTATTAGCTATAATTGTATTCTAATCTACTAAATCTAGCTTGAATGCCGCTAAATTTGCATCAAATTATGGCTATATCCCAGACTAGTAAGAACTTTTAATCTAGACAAGATGTGAACTGCTTTACCAGCTTAAATATTAATAATAATTTGTATAATATTTTTAAATTGTTTCTCAGCCAAATAAATATTGTTCAGCTGCCCTAAAAGATGTATCCAAACTGAATTGGTGCACTGCCATTCATGAGCTGATCAACGAGTTAATTAAAGTCACCCACGCTCATATACTCAAAGTCAAGCAGACTTTCTAGGTGGCCGTCACTTATGCAAATTATTTCTGAATAAAAAATAATAAAAAAAAAGAAATAAAAAAAACAAATGAATGTATAAAAGCTGAATGAAAATGCGTATAAAATTAATTAGAAACAACAACTTAATCGTGCGGCATTTCCGCTCGAGAGTCAAGCCGTCTATTCCACTCAAGCGCTTATCTTGGCCATAGACAAAGATCATTCTCGGTCGCCAGCTTCCACTTCCCCAGCTGTATGAATGAATGAGTGAATGAGTCGGCGCAGTGGCCCAGAGTGCAGGTGGTTGTTGTTTCAACTTTGGATTGGGCGCGTGGGCGGCTGCTTGGCTTGGGTTCGAGTGTATTTCCGCTTGAAAGCGGCAATAACAATATTTGTAATAATAAATTTACGTAAAATATAAATAAAATCAACGTCGCAACGCCCCCGCACACAAGCGTCGGCCCAGCGCCAACGCAAAGCGCAGTTAACAGCGACGCCAACAACTTGTCAAGAAGCTGGCCCAAAGCGATGCTCACAATTAGCCGAACTCGGCTGAGATACTTGGCTTTCTCACCGCTTTCCCAAAGCGAGCCATAAAAGGCCCGCGTCGCGTCTCCTACTTCCTAAGCGGGCTCCATTACCAGGCCGCGGCGAGCACTACGAATCATCGGCGTTCAGTACCCCCAAACGACTCATAGACTCAGTCTCGCGTTTTGTTACCATATTCAGGCAAACGCGATTTGCAGGCTGGTAATTAAAAGCCAGAGCGAGTAGAAAATTCAAATGCGTGCATAGTCAGTCGCCTTTAAAGCATTTGCATGAGCAATTGGCAGCCAGGGGCGGCGACAGAAGGGGACTCTACTCACAAAGATATTTCTGTAGAACTCTGAATCATCTCAAGTAACTTGAAAGCGTTGAAAGTATTCTTAAAATATGCTAAGCACTCTTTTTTATCTCTGTGGGCAACTTGAAAATAAATTAAAATTAATATTATTATAAACATTGCTTAAGATTATTATAAATTATAAATTCAAGAAATATTTTTTGTCTGCTCAACTTAAGACTTTTTCAGTCCCAAAGCAAATCACTGACTTAATAAATACAATTTTATTACCAAATCCAATTAACTAAATAATTCTTTAACATTTCAGCAAGCCCTCTTTCAGCTAAGCCCCTGTCCTTCTAGACTGTAGCATAAAAAAATAAATAAAAATAGATAAAGAAGCATAAAAATAATAAAAATGTGACGTTTGTTTTTTAATTATGGCGCGTTTGGTCATGTTCCTGTCTTTGGACTTGGCTGGCTGTAGATTAAGTTGTCAGCGTATTATGGCCGAATGCTATTGGCCAATTTGTAGACTTATATAAGCATTTTAAGTATGTATGCTTTGTGTCTTTTGCTGCCCCACGGAGCCGTCACTCCCCAAAAGCAGCACGATTCGCACGCAAATCAAATTAATGTTGCATGCCTTAATTTTTCACTCGCTGACCTTGCGACATGGATATAATTTATGCAGCTTACTGCCGAGCAGCGAAACGGGCAAACAGCTGACGGAGCTGTTGAAAAATTATAATCAAATTTAATTGTTATCATCATGATTTATTTGTTTCTGTGTCTGCCAGAACACAAAACGCCAAAGACAACAATGACGAACTGATCGACAGACAAATGAGCGTGCCAGCGAGTCAGCTGCTGTTCGCTCGATCAGTCGATCGGTCGATCGGTCGATCAGTCACACAGTCAGTCAGTCAGTCAGTCGATCAGTCGATTCGTCTTGTCAGCCAGCAATTTATCAATATCTCGCATGAGTATGTCGTCATTCAACTTGTTTTGCCCGCAGGAGCAAATCCATTTTGCAATTATCAATTGCCTGTTGCCATTTATAATTATAACTATTTGCTTAAACAATGAACATAGCACAATTTCCATATAAGAGGGCAGCCTAAATCTAGTAATATCTAAGCTAGATTAACTAATGTGAAAATTTATTTTAATTGTCTTTATTTATTTTAAATAATATTCATAAATCTATAAATCAAAGTGTTCAAGTAAAAATATGAAAAAATAAAAATAAAATGTCTCATATAAATAAAAAAAAAAAAGTAAAATAAAAACAAGTAAATTAAATGTTGCAGCTGAACAATAAAGTAGCAAAAAGCCAAAGTACGAGATCGAGGGAGAGAACCTGATATGACATAAATGATATGTTCATCAAGATTATGCAATTAACATTTTATATTGCTATAATCAGTATTTAAACATCTTCATATTAGCTGAGCTATAAATAAATTTTGTAAGCATAAAAAAAAACCAGCATCAATATAGTTTTAATGCAGAATATTTTAAAAATCTTCAGATTTTGAAAACTAGACTAAACAAGACAAACAAAAATAAAAACTAATTCCTATGCATCTTATTTACCTTTGCTGCTCAAATGCTTAACACAATGAAGACATGTCATTAATATGATTTGCGATGAACAAGCGGAGATCTATGTATGTCATCATCATTCTGAATAGCTGCTGGCTGTGCTTCGAAAGAATTCGGCAAAAGCTCCAAAATAGTGTGGAAAATAGTTGAAGGTAGTCAGAAATGAACAAATTGCAATTGTATGTATCTGTGGGCCATAACAATGTTTGACTGATATATAAATGAATGTCAAGCAGCGCAGCGACATAAATAAAAAATTTGTAATAAATTTAAATAAATAACTGCCTGGCAATATTAGATCATACCCAGAGCGCAAACGCAGCAAACAAATCTCTGAGAGCGCTCCAACGAAACGAACTCAACTCGAAATGAAAACGAAAATTCAGCACGAAGCGCACAAAACTCACTCAAGAGCATCGAATGTGTTCAGATCGAGTGATCCGACCAACCGGCCTGCCAACGCAGCCACAACACCCACACAAGCCGAGTGAATTGAGTGGGTGACTGCGAGTGGAATGAGTGGAGAGCACCGAGAACTGGTTTGTTGTTGCTCAGCGGGATTGGGGCTGCGATGACGCTGTGTGTTGGCGTTGCCGAGAAACGATCTCCGCTCAGGCAGTGGGTTTAGCGGTTTATTGGTCGGCTGGCAAGCTGGCGAGCTGGCGAGCTGACGAACTGTGGCTCGTACTCGTATCTGTAAGATACAAACGTAAAGTGCTGCTTTTTAATGCCGCATTTCATTCATTGATCGTTTCAATAGCGCGCCGCACGCTCAGCGCAACAGACAAGTGCCGGTACCCGGGCTCCCGCCGCATGCTCTGTGTGGGCAACCAAGTCAGCAGCCACAATAACAAATACCACAATAAGCCTACTCAGACAACGCGTTGGCTTGGCTAACGGAGTCAAAGCCAAAGTGTACAGCCGAGTGGACGACATTGACGCCGCACAGCAGACGGCGGACGGCAGACGGCGGACGGTTGACAGTTGACGGCTGACGGCGTCGCTGACAATCGCTGCTCAGTGCATAGCGAACTAGCGCAGCGAGCAGACGCAGCTCATCGAAAACGAAAACAGAGACGCAAACGCACCTTTCTCCAAGTAGCAACAGCAGCAGCAGAAGCAGCAGCAGCAGCCACCGCAACGGGCAGTGTATTTTTGTGCGCCATCTCGGGTTATTGGATACAGATACATAGATACACATCAGACGCGCGCGTACTCACGGATATTTTTAGCAGCCGGCCGCACGCACACACACTCGCACTCACACACACGCACACACACAGTGGCAGTCACAGTTGCAGACTCACGCTGCTGACACACGCGGCTCGCACGTTTTGGAAAAACTGTTCTTCGAGGCTTTTCCCACATACGCGGCTGCAGCGCGCATATCCGACGGATTCTTGGCGAGCTGTGGAGCATAAAAATAATATTAATAAAAATAAATAAAAAATCGCAAACAGAAATATACAAATAAAAAACTATATACAAAATAATATCAAACAAGTTTCGCTAAGCAAAGTCGAGGTAATAAAACGAATTTATTCCGACGATAAAACAAAAATCAAAACAGAATTTTTATTGTGTTAATCCGAGCGAAATGTGTGTGTGTGTGTGCATGAGGCAAGCGTTAATATAAAATAGAGTCTCAACAACGTTAATCGAATATATAAATAAAAACCAAATAAATTTTAAACAAATTCTATGACTAATTAGCTAATGTTGTGGAATTTAAATTGATTCAGATTCCATTTCGGATTCACGCAATGTGCGCGGGTTGAGCTTAATTAAGCAAGAATTTTAATAAAATATCAACAAATCTCCAACACAGTGCTGAAAAGTGTTAAAAACAACAGAAACTACATTAAATTTTTCACAATTGCAAAACAAAGAAACAAAACTCAAACCAACTGCAGACGGCGGCGGCTCACACATTTTTTTGGATTTATGAAATCAAAAAGGTAAATAAATGTCTACATAACTCATATGTTGTTTTTGTAGCTGTAGCTGTTGTTCTTGTATCAATAAAAATAGCCAAAGCAGAAGATATGAGCAGCGGGCGGGCATATGGGGGAGCTGCTGCTCGCCGAGGCAGGCGACGCATTGCCCAAGGTGTTGAAAACTTTTGGTCCATTGGGGTTGGATTTCGGGCTGGGGGCCAGGCAGCTTGTCAACAGTTTTAATGTACCGACTCCCCCACTTTTGTGGGCCCAGCAGACGGCTTGGCTGGCTGGCTGGCTGGCTTGCCCTTTGTGAACTTAACATGGCGAACAGAGAAAACTTTCAATTCAATTGAACCAAATTTTGGCAAGGAACTGCCCGAAGCCAATAAATTTCAATTAATGCCTCAGCAGTGAGTCAATATTTGCTATACTATTTAAAGCATTATTCACTGTACATCACCTTTGCCAATTGGCAAGATCAATCATGATTTGTATAAAGAAATTTTATTTGCCTTGCTTCAAGCGTTCGTGATTTATTAAAGACTTTTTGTTTCATTTTTATTTCTACTAAACATTCAAACATGTTTGCGAAAATATTTATGTATAAATGAAACAGATTTAGTAAACACATTTACTGTTTTCAAGATTTAAAGATAGACATCAAGATATTGATTTTATAAATATTTTAGTTAGGAGTTTCTAATATTAGTTTAGACTTTTATATATATAGTTGCTGAAATAACTTGTCTAGGAATTTGATTTATTTAAAATAGCATAATCATATCTCATTTGTTACTGAAATTGTTGATAAACACGTCCCTGACACCGTGACCCACATAAACGGGAAAACAAAAGATAAGAATCTTTTGCACAAATAAAAGACAATGAAACATTTAAGAAAAATAACCAAGCTAAATCAAAACGATAAACAAACTGAATTGGTAATATAAAACCCGAGAGTGCTTCGAAAATATGTACACATAGTTAGGGATAGAGAGGAGGGGCACTGCCCCCTCAAGAGTAGATGCACGCACATCACACATACGCGACGTGTGCCAATTTTAATAAACACACTGAACTTAAATGGAAAATCAAACAAATTCAAGCAAAGTGAGCCAACAAAAAACGCACACAAAAAATGGCAACAAATCAACGAGCACAACAACCACAAAAGCCATAAAACAAAAATCGAAAGATGCGAAAAAAAAAAATAAAAATAAAAATACACAAAAAAATAAAGGAAAAAGAAAAATAGAAATGAAGGAATTAAAATCGGAAACCCGCCGCAAGCGGACTAAAAATAAAATTCAGCCCAACGCAAATGGAAACTGAGATGCAGGCGGAAAGCTGAACGAAAACAATAAAGGCGGCCACATGCAGCTGGCAACAGCACGAGACAACAACAACAACGACAACAAAGAAGCAACAGCAACAACGATGACAAAGTCGCACTAAGAGCTGCAGATTTTGGATGCTCTTCACAGAAAGCAAATAAGGAATTATAATTTTAAAACATTAAAAAAAGCGAATACAAAACTTGCATACAATAAACTAATTTTAGAGTTGATCAAAAATTACAAAAAAAAAAAAAAAAAAAAAAAAAAAAAAAAAAAAATGTTTTTGTTAATTCTTTGGAGAATAAACAAAGCAACAATGCTTGAAGTAAAATCGTTGAGAGGATAGATAAAGCCGGCACATTAACTAGCATAAATAGCATTTGGGAAGCAAAGTCTGCAGCATAAGCATGATTTGTTTATGTTTTTATATATATTCAGATATTAACATTCAAATATTCATAATTTATTAGTTTGAGAAACATTCACATCTTTTATGATGGCTCTTGAATGGCTTTTCTGCACAGTTATTTCATTAGTCGAAAGGAACGATTTCAATATAGTGGAAAGCGCCAAGAAATTCTTTGGTTCATTTCTCTGCTCGTTACTTCTGTAGGTTAGTAACAAATGCAGCATTTCTCGCGTATTTAATGCATTCTGCTTCGTTCTCCAGCGCTGCCTCCTTCCCCACCAGATCGCCGCGCTCTGACTTCCTCGCGTGCAGACGAGCGTACAGCAAAATAGTTCTAAATTTAATAGCTACACCTAAAAATGCAGCGACTGCAGCAACTGGGGCGGCGCTGGGGAACGCCGCTAGTCAGCAGTTTCAAGTGCACTTTGAATAGACAGTAACTCCCAGCAGCTCCCGAAAAAAAAAAATAAAATAACCTAATAAAAAGAACTCTAACTATACCACGCCCTGTGCCCCTTATTGTTGCCCCTTCACGCCTGGGTGGACGCACGGCGCGCCTTTTGTCTGCTTCGCTGTTGTTGTTGTTGTTGTTGTCGTTGGGGCAACTGAGCCGGGTAAACAACAAATTTCAAAAAAAGAAAAAAGAGATTGCCAAATGCATTTCTATCATGTTGCATGTGCGCATACATACGGCAAGAACTGTGCCAATGGCGAGGCGCAAGCGCAGCCAGCAGAAGATTCTTTTACGATGTTCCACTATGTGAGCCGACTTAGTGAGCTACAATAGTCTAATATCTTGCCAATGAGGAGCACTAAAAGGAAGAATCAGCTTGACAACAAAAGTTCAAGCTAGCACAGCCAAAGAATGGAGCAAACATCTAATGGTTACTCTATGTTGTATCTGTGTCCTACTGGATTATATGAAAAGTAAATCATATGCCTATAATCTGAGGGAATTGGAAGCATACCACGACCCACAGATTATCTCAATATGTTTACGAATTAAATAATAATAATAAGGGCGTATTGCTCAATTGGTCAAAGGGCTTTACTTGAGAGTCAGAATGTGGCCAAACTGAATGAAGAATGCAATCAAGCAGTGCACCAATATCAGAGTATATTTAGTGGCAATGCATACTAGCACAATATAATATAATTATTGTCCGGCGCCAATAAAGTCGTAAACAAACAATTGAAGTTTGAAAATATTGAAAAGAGGTCTCGTAGATTTCTTAAACACTGCTAAATATTTTCTCTTACCATGCCATCGATAACACGGTAATCGATTAGCCAATCGATAGCAGCATTATTCCGCTTCACTTCCGTTTTCAATTTTCAACTTTCAGCAACAATTTCGTACATGCTCATGCAGCTTGGCCCACTTCATTCTCCGTCAACTGCTGCTAGCCAACTCCATTGGCCCTAGAACTAACTGCCTCAGCTGTAATGGCTATCCCCAAAAATGCAGGGAGTAGGTTCAAGTTCACATCGAGTAGACAGCAACTCCCTGCAGTGCACACCAATAAAAGAAAGAAAGAAAAAATACCCCAAAAAAAGAAAAAACAAAAACAAACATGGAACAATTTGAAAACGAGCTACACCAAGCCTCTTCACGGCTGGGCGCACGCACGACGGGCCTTTTGTCTGCTTTGTTGTTGCTGTTGTTGGGTAAAATTACTAGAAGAGGGAAATGTTAGTTGTGCTTGTTGTCTGCGCATTTCAATTGCTTTCGCATTGTGCTGCCGCGTAATTGAAAACTTAAGCGGCGTGCGCCTCGAATGCGCCAATCAACAAGCGAGCAAGTGCAAAAGCCGGAGCCCCACATCCTGTATGTGCCTCCCACACATCCTGCCTGCCTGCCTGCCAGCCACGCCCACGCCTGCCGCAGTTTGTCGAACAGCATTTATTAGCCGCGAATATCTCTAATCGCATGCAATTTGTAGAGCCCACACACGGAACTTGTTAATTTTCACGTCATTTCGGCGCCAAAAGCAGCCACAGGTAACCACAGGGCGAACAGGTGAAAGGAGGGTGAAAGGAGGGCTCCGAGAACTTGCACTGCTCTTAATTGCTGCTTGTTTCTTGCATGTCGCGTAAACTTTTTGTGCACCCACTTACAGTAACGAGCGCCTCCCGAACTACAACTGGAGGGGTATATCAGCTGGCAGAATTGAGAATTACAATGCAAAAATTCATTCGTTTAAACTTTAAACTAGTAGGTGCACAAAGAGATAAAGGAAAAGTTCATAAGATATATAATAGGCATATTATATATCACATCAAATTTCTAGTACTCTAGAGTAGTAGTTCGATGCATTCGTCAGACATATAATTTGAAATAAAATAAAATTTGAAATTATTTTTGGATATCAAAATAACAATTCAAAAGATATAAAATATTATTTGTGTAAGAAAAATACTACAAATTGCCAGACTATATAGCACTTTTATGATCTAATGAATATTTTCTAAGGGGACGGCAGTTTTTGATCAATTATTAACATTTGCGACTCAGTGGGGGATAAATATTTCCATCTGTATATTCTGACATTTTTTAGAGCTCAAAGTTCAGAGATGAATTCGCCTTAAATCGCGCGACTCATACGCTAAACATGTCCATATTTCGTGATTTCTGGCGAAATTCTTATGCGTCAATAACAATTTTTTGAATGTCTCATCACAAATATCATTTATAGCATAACAATATAATAGTTTCTCATTTTGATATCGAACGTTGAAGATCATTCGGCAGTCGTTGGCATTAGAAAGCCAGCCGCGTTTCATGCAGGCAGCGTCGCGTGGCAAGAATTAATTGCCATGTAAATCAGGAGGGCAACAACAGAAATCAAAGCTGGCACGAACAGTGCAAAGTGAATTCTTTCCTTATTTTGTATTTATTTTATTTTGTAACGTGTTGAAAGTGGCGGATTTCGAGGCTCTGTTGGAAGTCGAACACGAAGATTGCATAGGCAGCGAGCAGTTGGAGCATTAGCATTGGCATTAGCATTAGTTGCTGGCCAATTCATCTGGTGGATAGGCTAAAAGAGAGATCTCTATCGCATAGTCCGGGCCTTATAGCGCGCTATAACGGTAAACGATGAAAAGTGCAATGCTGTTAGACGGACAACGCACAACAGCAATTCACAAGCAACAGCAACAGCAGCAACAACAACAACAGCAACAACAACAACAACAGCAACAACAACTTGTTTCAAGCCACGATTCACTTGGAATGGTCAAAGCTATGCAACAAGTGCCAGCAACTGGCCAAGCCAAGTCCAACTGGGACTGGGCCGGGTCGTACAAGAATATCTGTTGCCAATTTTGGCAATCTGCACTAAATTGCCCATTTAAGTGAACCTGACACGATCTCTCCTTCTCTCACTCTCTATCTGTCTGTCTATCTCTCTCTCTCTCTCTCTCTAATTGATTGCAATCAATCTGGTCAGATTTACACCTCTGCAGCACAGTTGACTCTAATCTGACTGCTTATGAGGCCAAGGCGCAATCCGAGCAACAAGCAAGGGCGTTAGCATCAGTGCAGAAACATTCGACATATTGTTTAGGCGGTAACAACATCATGTTGCTGCTGCTGTTGCTGTTGCTGCTGTTGCTGTTGTTGCTGTTGCTGCTGTTGATGACGCTGTGACGTGCCTCAAGTTACATTTCGTGTAACTTAATTCTTGCATTAAAATGCATTCATTAATAGCTGCCATCTGCCTACCCCTAGCTGTTTGTTGTTGTAGTTGCAGTTTTTACTTTAGCCGCAACCGCATAGAAAATTGAATAAACAAATATATAGAAAATGAAAAGTTTGTGGAAAAAGTCATGGAAAATATTTAGTACAGTCGACCTACAACAAAACAGTGAAAAACTTTCCCAGCAACATTGTTGCACAAGTTGTTTGTGGGGCAAACGTTTAAAGACAACTTTTGCAACTGCAAACTGCAACTTTTTCGACATTTTGATTCAATTGAATAAATTAAAAACTATGTATACGGTGTATACTGCAAATAGTATCAAATTTGTTTAGTTCATTTCAATAATTACTTTGTTACATAATCTTCAATTCGTTGCTGCTTAAGTGACCTACTCATAGAGACTACTGAACTTTACAGCTCAGACAATGGCCACACTCAGCCGTGCTATTAATAACTTAAAATTAATTAATCGATTCTGTCTGCGATGAAAACGAACAAAATATTTGATATTGTGAATTACAAATTAATCAAAAGCAGATTTAGTACTTTGCTGTCTGATGTCTAAAGGAATCTAAAGTAAATGACTTTAATAAACTTCTAGGTTTAATTAAGGAATTTTAATGCAATAGATTTTACAAGTGCAAAATAAAGAAGATTGAAAAAGATTTATTTATTTATTTATTATGAACTAGAGTTAATTTACAATTAAAAAACTTAAAACTTAAAAAATTAAGTATATTCAATTGGGAACAGGCTTGAGATTTACGAAAATACAATACATATTTAGTAGGTAATTACTGAGCTAAAAATATGAAAGTTAAGCTTTATATGCATTGAAAATATGTGAAAAATTTAAATGTTTATGTTTTAAATCATTTTTTTTTTAGAATTAAACAACTTATTTTCCAATCTCTTTACTCCATTTAGTGAACTAAATATAACTAGAATAGTTTTTATATTTATATTAAATTACTTAAATATTTTTTTCGTCTCAATACCTCATTAAAGGAGCTAAATATATAAAACTTAAATTTCAAATTTATGTGAAGGAAACAGATATTTAAATCAGGTAATCTGCTGTTAGACAGCCTCAATATTTTTTTTAGATTTAAGTTAAGTTACTTAAATATCAGGGCAATTGCAATACAATTTAGTGAAAGTTAAATTTCAAATTTCTATAAATATTTATATATGTGAAAGAATCAAATATCTCTAGCTGGCAATCTGCACGAAGGCAGCTTGAATCAGACTTTAGTTGCAATAAATATCTCAGTCAATCTCAGTCCTCCATTGGCCACGCCCATGTGCATAGCCGTGTGTACTGGCCAGAGATCGCGTACAGCCTTAAATTTGATAGGCAAACGTCAATTGCGCAACGATTAAAATCGAGATGTTTGCAGTGGCGCGTTGCAAGTGCCACAGCTGCCGCCTTGAGGCAACCTTTTTGGGATTAGCAGCGCGATCCGCTGACGAATCGAATTGTGCGCATTGTCCGTTTCTGGGCGCCCGGGCATGAGTCAGGCCGTCGATTGAACATGTGAGGCACTCAATCAGACTCAGCCTAAGACTCCGACTCTAAGACTCAGGCGTCGTAGTTTATCGATTCGCAGCATTTGCGATTGCGCAATGCGCAGAGCGTCTGATTGAGGAATTGGAAAATAGTTTCTTTTAATGAAGTCCAAATTGGAAAAGCTGAGCCCTGCCTAAGAATGAATTTGTTTATGACTTTTTGGTCGATGCGTTTTTCGGCTTCACTGCGTTTTAACGACGGTGGCATGAAGGAAGCGCCCACACCACACCACACCACGCGCCATGGCACCACTGCGTACCACTGCGACTTCAATACGAAGCAGTTTTTTTTTTTTTTTTTTTTTTGGCGGGTGGGTTAGACACGTTACGGTCCATTGGTTTGCCCCGTTCAGCAGTCGATTGCGATGGAACAGCATTTTTGGGCAATTCAAACAAATTGTTAATTGCTTTTGATTGCTGGGGCGGCACAGCCCACGCCTGCCCACGCCTCAAGAAGCGGGCAGCCGTCCAAAAACTTAACCAATCAATGAAATATTAGAACTGACGCGAACTTTCGCTCTTGAACCTCGTTGCAGATGAAATCGGACGCGTATGAGCTGCACAACTACGCCGACTCGGAGATGGAGCTGGACACAGATCAAGCTGAGCCACTGAGCGCGAAGGATTCACGTAAGCGGAAGGCAACCACTGCGGCAGGCAGTCGACGGGGCGAGAAGTACTCGCTGCGCCAGAAGAGACAGCGCCGCCTGCCCAGCGATCTGCCCGCCCCGATAGCCGCGCCCGCCCTAGAGCTGCAGCCTGCAGAGACCGTCTCCAGCACGGCCAAGGCCAAGAGCCCGGCCAAGACGAAAGCGCCTCCGCTCAGCAAGTATCGCCGGAAGACAGCCAACGCCAGGGAGCGCACGCGCATGCGGGAGATCAACATGGCGTTCGAGCACCTGCGACACTGTGTGCCGCAGTCCATTACGGGGGAGGATGCGGCCAACACCAACGAGAAGCTGACCAAGATAACGACGCTGCGGCTGGCCATGAAGTACATTGGCATGCTGACTGAGTCCCTGCAAGATCCCAGCTACGAGAGCGAGTTCCTAGTCGAGTGCCTGCGCGAGAGTGCCAGCCGGGAGGCGCACGTCAGCGTGGACACCGAGCCAGATCTGGAGTTGGACATTGAGCGGGAGCGGGTGCGGGAGCCAACGCCGCCAGCCAAGCCTAAAAAGCCAGCCAAGTCCAGCAAAAAGGCGCCTGCCAAGCGCCAGTGCAAGCAATCCAAGGCAGCTGCAGCAACAGCCACGCCCACAATGACAAATGCCAAAAACGTGCCCATTAGCTCGCCGGAATCGTGTTATGCATCCTCTTCCGTGGGCTCGCCCGCCTTTTGCGCAGCCGCCTCCTCGCCCAGCTCGGCCTACGCATCGCTCTCCTCAGCCGCCTCTAGCAGCAGCAGCAGCAGCAGCGGCAGTGTGCACGGCAGCGCAGCGCTGGATACGGACAGCCTGCTGGGCATGCAAGCGCTGGACGAGCTGAACACACTGCTGCTGGAGTCGGACAGCGACTCGCTGCACTGCCTCAACAGCTATCATCCTGAGCTGCTGGTATCCGCAGACGCCGCGCTGCCTTCCCGGGGCGACTTGCCCATATCGATGAACCTGACGCTGGAGAAGCCGGATGTGGAGCTGAGCTTGCGATTGCTGGACCACTCGACAGACTCCTTTGACTTTGCCAGCGATCAGCAGCCATCGGCCTGCATCAGCCCGTTGGCTGCTCTGGACGGCTTCCATCCATTCGCGGATCTGCTGCACGGCGAGTTCTCCGATATATTTCTGACGTGACAAGCGCAGCAGAGCGCTGCCTAGATTATTATTTAATTAATTAATTATTTACATATATGTACATCTGTAATTTGTTACTTGCTGCGTTTAAGTTTAACCTAGTTCTAAAAGCAAAGGCGCGTTTACCTAACCTCATTCAAGCAATAACCGCGGAATTCATCGTGTCATAGCAGGC